>NW_027212796.1:0-76840 GCF_030788295.1 Drosophila virilis
ATCCACATCCTTCCGGCCGTACAGCTGTTGGGCATAGGTTAGCAGGTTGATATATGCGTGCAATTGTGTCTCATTGTAGTTGACCCCGCCACGCGTGACTACAGCATTAGCTCTAACTTTGCCCAAATTGCAGCGTTTTAATCTTGCAGCTCGGCGCGTGTGCCGTCCGTGCAAACAGTTCAAAATCATCGTTTAAAGCATTCCGTGCCCACCACTCCTTGCGTTTGCCACCCGTGCTCTCCATTACAGTGGTGTGCTTCATAAAAGCCACATGGCCACCGCCCTCAACAAGGCAGCGGAACGCACCCGTATGACCATAGTAGTCCTCCGAAGCATCGCGGCGGCAGTATCTGTAGCTGGTTCCATGGCAAAGGTCACACATGCTGTCGTACGGTACGCCAGTATTATATTCGCTACTGATTGCGCCGGGGACGCATGATTTGGTAAAGTTCTGCTGCGGCACGTATCGAGTCACATCCATAAGGTCGTATCCAACCATTCGATATTAGGAATGCCATTGGATATGTCCAGCCTGCGGCCATATTAATGCCAGTATGACATGTGTTCTTCCCCTTCAGATACGTTAGCTCGGTGTCGGGATCTTCTTCTTTGGCTACAGCTACAACATAGTATTCCGGCTCACCCAAATTGTAGACCTCAGACATGAATGGAATCAAATCATAATTCAATCCACCCGTATATACATCGCCGGCATCAAAGACAGACACATCAGCTTTGCCTGACTGTATAAGTTGCATACAGTTTATATGCGAGTGCATTTTTTTGCAAATAAGTTCTGGTTTTAAAATTTGTGCTTTGAGCGCCGTCTGCAAAAGGAATATAAGTGAAATTACTGAGGAAATTAAAGAAAGGAAAAAGAACTAACTCTCATTTTGATGCATTTTTCCAGCTCCGGCTCAGAGGTCACACACATCGTCATTGCTGGAACGGGACATTCCCGGATGCCGTATATATATATTCAATAGATTTCTGCAAATATTTAGTAAAGGACTGATCGTCTTCCGATATGGAAATGAGATCTCTGGCTGCATCCTGGAAAAGCAGATTAGATTTTCCATATCTGCTCGATTCAAAAATACGGAATTTTTCATAAGGTACAGATGTGTTGCCATCAAATGAATTGCGTTCAGTGGTAAAACTGCTGTCCAGTCGGTCATTGCGATAATTTGTGCCATCAAATCGGTCAAAGGGATTTTGATTTTGGTTCTGATTTCTATTGTAGGTGTTGATATTGTCGTATTGACTGTTGAAATTGTCGTATGGGTTGCTACGACCTTGGTCATTGAAGTTGTTGCGATCGTATGTGTTAAAGCCAACGCCAGTCTGTGGCTGATTGCCTTTTGATTCCTCACGGAGTGCGTCTGAATACAACTCAGCAATGCGTTTCAAAAACTGTTGGTATCGGAAACGATCCCGAAAACTACGAGCTGAGGAAGTAACAATTGCATCCGAAGGAACTTGTCCCCAGCTACATTGGCGATAGTCAGAGATGGGCACACGGCTACCATCCCGGCAAAGCAATTCAAAGGTATCCGGCGACAATTTTTCTAGAGTACAAACATAATTTAAGTTTCGAAACTATTTTCTAAAACAACAAAGCTACTCACTAAACTCTATAGTTTGCAGCATTTCTGAAACAGTCGAGTGCCGCAAGAAAGCAACATCTCCCGCCTCGAGGAGGCACCTAAATGCACCATCGTATCCAAAATATGGATCAGACGCCGAGCAGCGTCCAGGTATTTTGCCCGTACATAATGCACAAAGTCTAAAAAAGATATGCGTAAGTGCTATAAGATGAACTGTTTTTAAATATTTAAATAGACCAACTTGTCAGAATTGTCTCCGATGGGATTGTACTTGTCAATCAGCGAGTGCACAGCGCAGGAGCTGTTAAAATAGTTGGCAGCCGTTTTCACCTGGTTATTGCAATCCACAACCTCCATATCGCCAAAGTGTTGCAGCTAAAAAGCAAAACGAATTCAAGCATATTAATATGTTTGTTTCCGAACAGATAATATGCTTCATTACCGTGTATATGGGTACAATCCAACCTGCCAGACTTCCCACCCAGGGAAAGCAAACTCTCTTTTGACGCAGGTGTCGCAACTCGGTAACATCGGGGAGTGTATTCTTCTTGATAACAGCCACTGAATGATAGTTCAAGAATCCGCCCTCCAATTTCTCCTGCATTATTGGGATCAGGGAGTTGTAACGACCAGCGGTAAAAACATCTCCGGCGTCCAGCGTTGTGATATGCGCCTTCTCGCGGTCCAGATGATGGATGCATTCATCTGCGCTGTATGCCATAAAGCAGGTGAGATTCATGAAGGCATCGTCAAAGAGCGCTCGGTCCCGTTCGATGGCCGCAGTCAAGTTTAGACATTTGTACTGCTCCTCCTCACTTTTTGTGCACCAAATCATGTTGCTGGTTTTATGTTCATCGTAGTGATGTTGTGCTAAAATTAAAAGTTATTAACAAAAGTAGAGCAAGCAATGGACTTCTAATAAGCATATCTCCAAATTAATTAAAGTAGTCAAATACATATACATACACAAATGTATGGGACACTTTTGAATTGCTTATAGCACTTGATTAATATATTAAGATAAACGGCCACATATATTTTGCAGCTATATTTCTAGGCTTTGTCGTGTATAACATTTAATGTTGAAATTTAAATGAAATAATAGCCAATTCCTTTGCTTTTACATGCATACACACACACATACACAACTATGCATTACATGGCTAGCAGCAACGCCCTATGTTTAGTCAGCGAGATGAGCAGGTGTATTGCACTTACCATGAATTACAATTAAACACAATGCGCTTATTAAACATAAAAACAAATAAATTCTATTCATTTTTACACATAAATAGCAGTCCACATTCAGTTTAAAATATATATTAAAAATAAACACAAGCGAAATGAACCTAACTACGACACGCCCGCAATGCACTGTAATCGATAGTGTTCGTGCTGTGTTATCGAAAGTGTGCCCGATATTTTGTTGGCTGGCTACGATATTTTTGGCGGCGTTTGGTATTTTTTAGGCAATTTATATTAAGAGCAGGTGTTTTTGTTTTATAATCAGAAATTGTAAAAACATTTAAGAATTAAACAAATTCTGTCTTGCAGTAATGGCAGTCTTACGCGGGTGGAGATTTGTTGGCTTTGTATCATGCATAGTTGGCGCAATTGGAATAACTTTATATCCGGTTATCGTGGACCCCATGATAAATACTCAAAAATATAAATCGTTGCAAGAAAGAGCCAAACGTTCAACATAACTTAATATTGTTAAAACCGACTTGTATTAAATTACTCACACCGTCATGCATATGTTAATTAATCCATACATGCTGTGCATGCAATAAACACGAACAGCTGTTACTCAACACGTAGCAAATTTACACACTTATTTGTTATTTGGCCACAATGAAAGGTGCGTCCCTTGATTTTTGTAATTTAATATAAAATATTGTTTGAAATTAGTATTTATAAATTGTAGTTTTGATTGCGCTCAAATAGGGAACACAAGAAGCGTTGACTTTACCGCCGGCTATCAATTGTTATCAGTTCCAGCAAACAGCTGATTCCAGCGAACTTTTGCACGCACATACGTGGACAATTTTGTGCGACACAAGTGACTTTTCTGCTGTGTTTGATAACAGTCACAGGTTTTTAGAATGTCAACAGCCACTAAAAAACGCGAGGATATATTGCTTCTCTTCGATGTGGATGGAACTTTGACCATGCCCCGTTCGGTGGTGCAGCCGGAGTTCGAGGAGTTCTTTTACACAAAGGTGAAACCACGGGCAACGATTGGAATCGTCGGTGGATCTGATCTGGAGAAAATGTTCGAGCAGCTAAATGGCAAGAAGATACTCAATGAATTCGACTTTATATTCCCTGAAAATGGCCTAGTGCAAATAGAGCGTGGCAAGGAAGTGGGCAAACAAAATATTATACAGCATTTGGGAGAGTCAACTTTACAGAGATTTATCAACTATGTGCTTCGTTATTTATCTGAACTGGAATTACCCATCAAGCGAGGAACGTTTATTGAGTTCCGCAATGGAATGATGAACGTCTGCCCGATCGGTCGTCAATGCACCCGGGGAGGAGCGCAACATGTTTGCGGCCTACGATGACGAACACCAGATTAGAAAGAAAATGATTGCAAAGCTTAAAGAGGAGTTCGCAGACATCGATCTTACCTATAGTATTGGTGGTCAGATAAGCTTCGATGTGTTCCCGCACGGCTGGGACAAAACCTTCTGTCTGCGTCATATCGAAGCCCACCATAAATTCAAAGAGATCCATTTCTTTGGCGACAAAACAGAACCAGGTGGCAATGATTACGAGATCTATACCGATCCTCGCCTTCAAGGACATAAGGTCAATACACCCACACGATACTATGCGAATACTAAGCGAGCTGCTCAACATTTGATGGCTTTTGCATTTACAAAATTCCAATTTAAAACATTTTTATTTATGATGTATATTCTGTAAAAAATTAATCAATATATTTGTTTCAATATGCAATGGCCATATGAATATTTATATTTTTTTAAGGCCTCTCGATAAGAATGGGTTTTATTTCGCATATGTGCCAACTGAATTTCTGTTTATATAGTCTCCGCAAAAACAAATCAATTTAAATCTGAGTCTCGCTTGGAATACAAATGTTTATATCTAATAGTGCCTCACAAAGAATAATTGGTATACTTTATAAAAGAATATGCAATGATTAGGATCTTAACACATTATTGTTGATCGAATTTCCGTCATTGACAGACCAGTTTGAGTCGAAGCCACACGCGGAATCGGAGTCCGAATCAACGTTGAGTGTTGAACCAATACTCTTTGGAGCACGTATTTGATTTGGGGTTGTGGGCATGCTGCTGTAGCCGGTGTTTAGATTTGAGCTGGAATTGGATGAGCAGATGGAATCCCGCGGTGAGTCTGTGGCATTGGAGGCATAAGAGGATCGTTTCGAAGTTCTGTAGCGCTTTGAGACGTAATCAACCGATTTTGGTGGTGGCATCAAATTCTCTGAACGTTGTGTTATATTGTCCGCTGAGCCCCAAGACTTGTGAACAGCGTCATATATATTCCTATTGGTTGGAACACTTGATCTGGAGCCCACTATATTACTCGAGCCGTATGGTATTGTCACCGATGCTCTCTGATTCGGAGGCCGATCCCGTGTCATACCATTGGCATGATGATGATGACGCTGATGAGGGTGACGGTGAGTTCGCTGGTGATGGCGACCTACTTCGATGGCCCCGCCAGTTCCATACGGCATCGGGACACTGCCATTGCCCACTCCCAAGAAATTGCTGAACGCTTCGGTTGTTTTCTTTACTCGGACATTCAGTGAACCAATCCGTAGGAATCCCAAATCTTTTTCGACTGCAACAAAATAACAAATATCAAATTTAAATGAATTTACTTAAGTAAATAAAAAGAGCACTTACTTGTATGCTTTTTTCGCGCTTTGATTTCTGCAAAGATTGAATAAAAAAAATAAGAGATATAATTATTTGCGTTAAATAAAGACTTCACATGCACATGCTGTTAAAATTAAAATGAAAATATGTAAACTAAATATTAGTTAGTAGCTCTTTTCAGAAGGACAAATGATTGTGCGATTAAGGAATTCGTTAAAAAAAAACTTACCAAATAAATAAATAAGAATAACAGGCATCAAAATCAAATGCTTTCAAATAAAAAATTCAAGAATACTACAAAAAGCGTTAGCGTTTTTTTCTTTTGTTTGTTTTTTTTTTTTTTTTTATGCTTTGAAAAACTTATAAAGTATATACATAATAACAAGCGGAAACATTTTATTGAACATTAATTGATTGCAAACATTCAAATTCTTTAGTTAAGTCAACCTGCCTCCAGGTTCCGTTGTGTCCGCCGCTGTGCCGCATCGCTTGAATTTCTACACGTAGCATTGATGAAAATAAATAGAGGAGTTCCCCAGTTAAGATAGTTGAGAACTTAAATACGAAATACTTAATGCAGCGGCAGTCTTGCCATTAATTCAACTGATATGGACGTGATTCAGTTAAGAAATATCAGATAAACATGCAATTAAAAGGAATGTCTTGCGGAATTTAATGTCAATTAAATCAATTGCTGCAGATGTTCTATTCTTTTTTATGTTTGTTTTGTAAACTTGCTGACATGCAGTTGTTAATACCGTTTAAGTACAAACTTAATTGATGTATTATTAAATATTAAATACTGGATATGTATGTTGCAAACATCGATTACTTTGTTTATTGCTAGAACTAGCAAAAGTGTTAATCAATTAACAAGCTCCGGCGAAGCGTATTCAAATTTGTTAAGACTTGTGTAACTTAGTAGAAATATCTAAGCAGTTACGCTATAGTTTATCTAGTTGTGCGGCATAACGAAATCACTTTTATATACACACATATTTATATCGGCAGCTAACTTCTAGTTTGAATTGTGTACGATGGGTTAAAAACCCTCAATAAATTTTTTGTATGCTTGTTTAAATAGCTACAACAAATTTGATTACTATATGTTTAACTATTTGACAGTTTTTGCTTAAGATCAGACTAATATAACATTTACTAAAAGCATTTGCTAAGTGTTTTAATGTTTCTATATATATTTCTTTTTGTTATTTTAATAAAAGTTTCATTGATGCTAATAACAGTGTGTAATGTTTAAGCTTTCATATATATATAGCTATATAATATCTCAGATATCCAATAAACATATTTTATGTGAGCTTAAAAGTATAATTTTTAAAAAAGTTTTCAGGTGCAATTCGGTTAATAGTTTGAAGGGGTTATGATACATTTTTTTCTTTTAAAAAGGGTGTACAAAAAATAACTGGGCAAGTGAATAGCATTAATTTGTTAATATTATGTGCTTAACAAGTTGTGTAATAAAGTATGTATTTTTTCTTGATTTGTTGTTAATAGTTCAAAGATTTCAAGAATTCCATTAAGAAAATTCGTATTCGTATACAGTTGTTTTTCGCTACCCTTTGTTTAGTTAGATAGTAAATACATAAGCTGGTTAATTGGCACATGCTTGGATTGTTTAGGTAGTTTGGTTAGTAACAACATCTTTTGGGGGTCGGCTCGCACCGGCAGCGGACCGAAATGTTTTACGCAAAAAGCTCTCCTTGCGTCGAGTGGGGGCATTGCGTAACTTGGGCTCGTGCGATTCGCCCTCTAGCTTTTCCAATTTGTCCTCATCGGGCTGATCAGTGGCCACGTTTGTGTCCCGTTTGCTTCTCGGCGTTGGCTCCGAGTCGCTGTCCTCATTCGACTCTTTGAACAACAGAGACTGGACAGATGGCTTTTTGTAGCGCCGATATGAACCCGATGTCATCAGGGATTGAGTGCGAGTCACAGTGCCCCCACCTGAGCCACTGCTAACGGTGGCATAACGCATTTGAGAGCGCTTTTTGCCGCGTGTCAGTGCGCTGCCGAGTGTGCCGCCCATGATCCCATTGCCAGCGCTCGAGAGCGGGCTCTCAATGTGCTGGTATCCCAGATGGTAGTTGTTGTTTAGCTCCGTGCCCGAGGAAATACTTTTGATACTCACTACTGCACGTTGAGGCCGAAACACTGGGCCGCTGGCGACTGTAGTCCAATGGCTTATTTCCACTCCAATCCATAATGTCCCGATTGGCCTCTAAAGGAGTTTGCAAGAGATTCGTTAATTTAATCAATTTACACATGAAGCATAAGACTGATATGTATTCTCATATGTATCTTGACCATTTCGATGAAATATCCAATACATTCGTTCATGAATCAATATTGGAATACGTACTGTAAACATTCCATAGTAGTTCGTATATATTTTGCCTTCCGAATTGGGTAGCCAAATGAAGCGGTGTATATCCCTATAAAAAGAGTATATAGATCTTTACTCATATCTTAAAATTGGATAAATTTTCAAATTGATAATGGAAATATTTCCAATTCGGCCCAACAAAATCTGTATCTCTTAGTTTTAACGTTATTTTTTGTTGCTCTTTAAAATCATACCAAACAGTTGACAAATATGGAATAAAATATGATTTAAATTTGAGCTGCAGAACTTTGAATCTTTTGCAAAAATGCGTATCAAATCGGTTGGAAATTCATATCAAATTGAATGTAACACATTCGCCGTCGTGATTGACAATTCACTTTGTCTCTGTTTTGGCGAATGACAGTTGAAAAACATTTGAGAGAATTTAATTTGTTTGAAACAAGGCACGGTTCAATTTAAAATTGTGTAAACTCGCATGCATAAAACCGTAGAAAAGGACTCGAGGTTTGGGCATGTTGTTGCCACAATTGGATTTGCTCGTCACGATTTGTCACAGCCTGGCTGTGCCCCCACCCCATGGGAAGGGAAGAGAAGTGAAGGGTTAAAGAAGTGTTTGCTGTGTGACATGTGACGCAGATTTTCGCGTGATTGTGACAAGGCAATCAGTCCGATTTCGTATATTATTAAATGTATTTCAATATATGCAAGAAACAGAAAATACACTTACCCCATGCTAGAGACCAATATGTCGACAGTTGGCAAATGGATATGAACATGAAATGGAAAAGCCAAATTTAACATTTACAAATTCTAGTTGATTATTGCAAATTACAAATCGTTACCGTCTTGGCATTGACATCCGCCTTATAGGTGCCAGCAATTAACTTGACCACATCCTCATTGCCATGCTTGGCAGCCCAGTGTAAGGCGGTCTGGAAAACATAAAAGCCTTTAATTAGTTAACTGACTAATCGATAGCTGTACAATGGTTTATTTTATAAGTATATATTCATAAGCTTTTGGCTCGGAGACAAGACTAACAAGCAGCAGGGCGTCGCTGTTGCAATCTGCCGCACTTCTGAAACTTTGTTCGAGCATCAATTGCTGTCGCTGGTCACCAAAAAAAAAAAAAAAAAAACAAAAACAAAAACCAAAAAAAAAAAGGAAGCTGGAGAAAAACAAGGATTCCAGGCCGAAGATTATACGATATAAATAAATTGGCCAGCCACTGCCGAATGCCTCTTGCCTCAATTATTTTCATGTTAACATAATAATTTAGTAAGGCGCAACGATTCGGGCCGCTCAGATAAGGCTCTGAAGGCTCTGAACTGTAAGATCGCCGCGAGTGCACGATGATTTTCTATAGAATTGTTTGCCACAGCAATGCTACGTACCACAGCCATGTGTTGACAATGAAGACGGTCACTTTTTGAACAGCAACAGCGACAAACAAGTTGAGACAGAGGCTGCGGCATCGGGCACATGGGGCACACGGGGCACATGGGGCAGCAGCAGCGGGCAACAACGAAATCGGGGGCAGATACAAATAGAGTTTCAGCCAATTCCCGCTGCCGATCGGTATGTAATTCTTTTCAAGGGAATTTGTTTTGTGTCTCCCAGTTAAAGATGCAGTCAGCCCCGGTGCCTGGCCAAACGGACTGCCCAGCGAACGCTGAGATACATATGTAGCTACTATTGCTGTCGATGCATCTTAATCTGCACTCCTTGGCATTTAATCTCATCCATTGTCTTAGCATTTCGCGGAGAAATGTTCACCAACAGAAGCCGCATACAACAACAGCTCCGACTATCTTATCAACAATGTGTGTGCCGATTTACGATATGTATTATTTAGTTAAAGTGTCGCTGATACACTTTTTTTTTCCTCTATATTTACCCTATACTATCATATATAAATTTATTTTAGTCGAATAAGCTTGGCTTAGAAACTAAGTACATTTAATAATAGTTGAAAAAGTGAGCATATCATAATTTTTCTATTTCAATAGGCATATCTAACAGAGAGAGGCCTTCAAAGTACACCTGCAAACACAGTATTTCATTTTCGAGAAAATGATTAGTGATGCTTATTTATTTGGTTAAAATGCTTTTCCTAGTAGCATTTGGTTTGTGGTCTACGTTAGGTTACGCTTAAGGCTATTCGACAAGGACTTTGCGAGTCTAAGTCCAGGCTTTTGATTCAGATGTTTAGGAGAGGAAGCATCCCAAAGAACCTAAAGTCGGTGCTGTGATTAATAGGCTGTCGATAATTATTCAAATGAGGTGTGAAGTCATGAGGCTGATTATCGCTTTGTCATATGACAGAATGCAAACATCGGCTACGGATTTACAAATCGTCTCACGCGCAAACCAAGAAGAGAAGCGATTTTGGCCATTTCGTGAATGTCGCTTCCACACAGGCTCGGCTCTTGGCTCTTGGCTCTCGGCTCAGGTTGACTACAGCCTCTTTACATATGGCATGTTGTCCGTCTGCACGTTTAAATTTATTGTCCATTCCATTAATGGTGGCAAGGGACAGAAATTCTGCGTCTCTGACAGTGAAATGCCATAAATTCTTGCGTCTCGTTCAGTTTGTGGCATTGTATTTGCCTTCGAGAAACAAACAGAGCGATTTGCTCTCTAGAGCAGGCTACCAAGTCGTGGAGGCATCCGACAGTGTTGGCGATCGTTGAAGGGAATCCAGCTGCTGCTGCTGCTGCTGCTGCTGCAAACGCATTGTGAAGGAATGCCAGGAGTATGGAGCTTGGTGTACCAACTACCATGTCCAGGTCGTGAGACAACCAGTTGCAGCGCCCATGGTCCTTCTTATACTGCCTCACGATCATAAAAGGATGGTCAAAATATTTGTCACTCGTTTCGTCCCAAAGTGCAAAGCAGTAGTGAAGGTGTCACAGCTGGAATCCGATATGGTAAAAATGCGATGGTATGTGCTCATCTGGATCATGACAATAGATGATTGAAAACCAAGATAACAATTTGCGATGATTATCTGCAACTCACAGACCAGCCAAACACTTGCACCAACTTCCACTCTGTACAAACTGTGGCCAAATCTCAGCACTATTTTCATACTCCATTATCGCTTTGATTCTTATAGTAAGCACTGTATATTATTTGTTTGCATAAATTGGAAATTCTTATTGCTTGAATTTTGTATTTTTAAGTATAACCAGAATGTTTGTAAGTACGAAGGAAAATAAACATTAATCTTCAGTGCAATCATCGGATGTTGAATATTCCGAAAATCAATTTGATTTAATTAATATTTGTACAGACGTTGTCTAGCTGAAAATATCGCTGAGCTTCTAGAAAAAGAAGAAACCTCTCCTCGGGCCTAAATCCTTATTTTTCAGTAGCTTAAACAACTCTTCTACTCTCATACCAAAATATATTGTTATAATATATATAAATTATCTACAACTTATAGCCTTATATTTTACAGATATGCAACTTGGAAAGCGCTGAGAAAAATCCCTACAACCATTTGTAAACCCTTGCCGAGGTTTTTTATTACAATAATTACAAGAATATATTTTTTTGAAACTGATTTTTGGCATACTTACATACTGCGAGGTGGACGTGTGCATTTTTCCGGAATAGGTACATGAAAGAGAAAAGGCAGAAAATTAAATGAATTTATCAAAATTAACTAGATAAAATTGTAAAATGAATTCCTTGCGCAAAAACACTGACAAACAGCAAATAGTTAACAAGATTATGCAACTAGTTAAGCTTTAGCTGTTATTAACTGCTAAATATAGCTCTCAAGTAGAGCTGCCATTTCGCCTTAACAATTTAATAATACATTGTCAAGTCTCAACGGCAATTACTGGCAGATGCACATGAGCCCAGTTCAAGTTCAGTCCTGTCCAGTGAATGTCCTCGTATATAGGATACTGGTCAGTGCGCAAAAATTATGTTCCCCTAATGGTGCCAACTATGATAATGAGGGTCATGTGAGCTGGAATGTGGGCTGGCAACAGTGGCTGCCGTTCATATCGTTACGTTCGGTTTTGCGCCAAAAAGTCGAGCGCGCCTGTGCGAGTGCAACAAGAAGTCGCTCGAAGGCGTTTTGATCGAATTCGATATTACGTTGATAAGACACGAGCTGCCACGCAGACTGTAGACCCTGGTCGACCTGTAGATCGAGTCGACCTGTAGTAGTAGGCCTCCTGGCGGACCTGGAACTGGAATCTTTTGGCACATTGAGCGTCGCTATCCAGAAGCTGTCGTTTTGATCGATCGCCGGCACATAAAAAATGTCATGTTTAACATGTATTTTGCTGGTTGTAATTAAGGCTGTCGGTCCGGGTCGCTCGCATTTCAGATCCGATCTGCAGATCGTCAAAGTGACCGAAGTGAACTTTTAAAGACATTTAAGTGGGTGTCAATTGTTTGAGAAATTCATTTATCACAACACGCTTACACGAGTCCGTCCACTCAACAATTTCATGGCCCGGTTCGCTCTGTCTAACTATTCATTAAAGTTTCAAGGACAGCAGCTAGCCAAAAAATGTACATATTCTTGCGGTAATGAGAATTTAATTGTGCTTGTTATTTTTTTTTTTTTTTGGATCACCCAAATGGAACTATTCAAAAAATTCCACATACTTACACCCTGATATTACAGTGAGCAATTCATGTTGACATACAGCAAACGGATGGTTCATAAAAAGAAAAGTACATGATTATTTAATCTTAATTGTAAGAGATTATTATCGCAAACATAAATACAATGTTTGGTTTGTGATATTAGCTAGATGACAGTTAGATAATTATCTAAAAGGTTTCTATATTGGCGACATAATATGGGCTACAATAAAGTTGTGCAAACGTAAATCTTCTCTAAGCTGAACTTCCTGGAAGCTAATGCTGTGATAATTTTCGGTTTTTATAGTCTGAATTTAGCATTTTAATGTGCTTAAATACCAAACCACATACTACTTAAAATGCCTGGTATCTAGATATGCATGAATTCAGAATTCTTCAATATGAAATTATCCCAAAACCTGCCTTTTTATTTCTAAATAACTGACAATGTTTTTTTGATAAACTTCCGAGTTTTTAGTCCGATCTTAATGAAAATTTAAGGCTTTAAATGTACTTTCGAAATGTGCGCAAATACCAAAATCATACCCTTAAAAATGTGTAGTATACAGGTATCCAAAAAGCGAAATACTCTGGATTCTGTATTATAAAATTTTAAATATTTTTGTGACATTACTTTGCAATTATTCTTAAATGTTAAGTTTATCACCGAAAATACAATATTACCGAAGTTACACAAAAAAACAAATAATTTACGTTACAGCTCCCAGGAGTAAAGTTTACACACGCAATAACAATATCGAGTAAATTAAGAATATAGAACACGACAATTGAATATCTGTAGTAGACGAAAGGTGTGCTAGTTCTCAGGATAATGAAAACAAGCGCACCAAACACGAATGTGAAAACTGATGCAATTATTTTCTCTTTATGCCTAAGTTCAAGTATCTAAAGTGCAGATTAACTAAATTGATTAGAAATTATGCTTCCGCAGACCTAATCAAAAAAGGAAAAAGAAAAAAAAAAAAACACCGGCTAATTTCCAGAGCAGCATGTTAACTTGGCAATGCGTACGCACCCCATGCTACATGGAATCGAAACCAAACAACAATAATAATCGGACAGCTTGATAAAAACGAACAGACAGAAAAAAAACAAGAGTAAAAACAATAATAATGACAGCAAAAGTCCTCGCTACGCGGCTATCTTTGGCAAACAATCTAAATGATATATTAAGCGCAAAGCAAATAACGCTCTTTTTGTCGCCACCATGCTCCTTGGCCATTTCCCTTGCGAGTTAAGTTCTCCAATTATGCGGATTATTAATTTAACTGGGTCGCTGGTTAGAGTCCCTCCCTTCGACCATTCATTTCTGGCCAAGTGTGCGCTTGCTCGCATGTCTTCCGCTGCTGTTGTTGTTGCTGCTGTCCATTGGCAGTGACCACTTGTCGTTTCACAAGTTGTCAAAACTTGTCATTTAACCGACAATGAGCCTTGTTTGCTTTAATCGTGGTTATTATGCGTTCGCCCGAATAAGTTTTGCCGAGCGAGTCTCCCTACCACAGCTTGCCGCCACAGCTCTGGCTCTGAATTATTAATGATGGCCAGAGTTTAGGCAGGTGCTCGTGCTTCATGGGGAGTGGTCTCTAATTAGTCGCAGTCGCAGTCGCAGTCGCACTTCGCAGTCTGTATTGGATCAATGCTTTGATGCTTATAATCCGACTGCAATCATGATTTATAGAATTCTCCACTTTCTTTTACGCGTTAATCAGCCCGTGGTCAATTAGTTCTCACCCGTAAGTCGGCTATAAGTTGTGATAAATGCTGCTGCTGGCCGCATGCTTCCTGCGGATCTGCATTATGCGATCCATTCTTTAATTGGTTTCACAACGGCTCACAGTGGCTCATTTGTCAATGGGGCAATCGATAAACTCGCGGACAGGTGGAATCCTTAACAGTGGCTGCACTTTTTGCAACCCACGTTGCCTCAGCTCCTGCCTTCTGATGAGGGTTGTTCTCTGTCAGAGCTGGTGTCGCCTTCGGGGCTGACGAGCGCCGATCCCTAGTTTAGCAACAGGTGATCGCTGATCGAGGTGACGTGTTTTTGTTTTGTTATTAAGTTGTTAAGCTAAATTATTGTATTTTACTTATTTTTTTTCGTGCTATCTTTTTCTTTAAAAGCCGTCGGCGACATGTAACAGTTCATGCATTTATATGAGCTGTCGCAAAACGTATTATGACCATTAAAACTGTATATATTGCATTCAGTTTGTTATGGATTCGTGTGAAAACCTTTAATTACAAGGTCAGCTTGAATATAAACGTCTAACAACAAAATAGACAAGCATATAATATGTGCCCAGGTTGGAAATCGCGTAAAAAAATAACCAAAAATGCATATGCACCATATTAGATATCTTCTATGATTCTATACATAAAAACTGTTTGTCCTGACTGACTGACTGACTGATTGGTGATCGAGCAGAGTCCAGCCCGTAAGAGCTATACAAAATTATATATGAAACTAAAACGAGTTGCTAATCGAAAAGATAATCAAACATTTCTTAATCTTAAGCCAAGTTTGATTTGATCCAAAGATATTTGCACAACTTTATTATAACTCTTTGTTAATGGACTTACATGTGAATACTATAAATGACTGAAATAAAGAAAATATTTTAGGTAGCGTTATCGTTAAGTTTATAGCCTACCGTTGCTGGGCACTGAAAAAAAAAGCATAAAAAAAAATTATGGTTATTAAAATATAAGCTCAGAGCTAGAAAAGTTCTTACTACTTAGCTACATATACGAAATTAATAATAATATATTAGTAACGATTGTTCTATGTATGGGACTATGAAAGAAAGTGTTCGGAGAAGATGTAAAATATCCCCATTGTGTATACATTTCGCTTTATCAAAAAACAGATGAAAGCCTTGCTTAAGATTATAAAAATCGCAAAGCGCGATCCCTGTTATAATTGAAAGAAGGACAGGATAAATAAGAATCGCTTTCAGCATCTCTTTTATCGTTTTTATTAACAATTAAGTAAAGCATCGATCGTCTAAGAAGAAGAATCAAGAAAATATTTGACGTATGAAATAAATGAATGAAATCAGGATTCATTGGAATCGATTGCTGATTTAATTGTCTGACTAATTGAGAGATTTTTTTGCACTGCCATCTGTGAACTCCCATGACGCACATTCGGCCTAGTTGCAGCGTTATTTGCTCCATTTGGCACTCGGCGAGCTTAATGACTTGATTTGGGAGGCTGATGAGGTGCGGGTCCAGTTGGTAGATTGTTGTCCGTTGATTAGTTCACATTGGAAGGCAGTCACAACCAAAGCCAGTGCCACCGGCACAGATACGGCCAGTGGGACAAAGCTCTGTACGTGCAGAACCGCCAGAGCTGCGGCTGAGCGACGACAATGACTTGCCATATATGCACTAGCTGGGCGGCTGGTCACAAAAACCTTAAATTTCATGCAGAATTAATTAACTGCTGTGGTGGCAGAAGCGACTGCGACTGCAACAGCGACTTCGACTGCGGCCAGTGCGCCTGTTCGTGTTGTTGCCGTCGCCGTCGCCGTCGCCGCCGCGGTAGCTGCCCAAAGCCGCCCAAGTTGCGGGCGCCCTTGTGCCCGGGAATCGCTTTTTCAGACGCTGATATTTGATGGCTGGCCAGACAACGCGGGGAACACACAGAAGCGTTCGGGATCGCTCTGGAATTTCATTGAGAAACGTGCCCTGTACTTGCCGAGACAGCGGCGCAGGTCGTGTCCCCATCGCTCTGTCATGAATTGCACATGCACGGAAGGGGGAATGTGTGTGTGTGTGTGTGTCTGTGTGTGTGTGGCGGGGGCTCGTTGTTTGTCTTGGGGATCTATGTTGTGGCGCCATTAGCTGCCATTGGCTGGCCCGTGTCGCAATTTAATTACAAGCATCGCTATCAGAGGAGGCGGCAGTAAGATTTATGCAAACAGTATACAACATGCATAGACCTTCTCCTCCAACTGGTGGACAGATGCACGGCTCTTTCAAATGATATCACGATGGCCCTTGACTTGCCTGTCATCGTTGCGAGTCGCCGCTTTATTTGGATCTCCGTTTGGTATAACTTTTTAGAGGGTCTTATAATTTTGTTATTTAGTGTGTAATGCATAGGAGAGGGAATTCTGGTTCTAAAAAGTATGAATATATTCGTGATCAGTATTAAAAGCCTAGGTGATACGCCCATGCATGTTTGTCTGTTTCTATTGCAAGCAGAATATATATTGGAATCTGTCAGATCGGGCCACCTAGTCATATATATAAAAATATAAGTTATTGTCAGGAAAGCTATTCGGAGTTTCAAGCCTTCTTCTCAGCAAACTCAGCAATTACAAGCTGCTCAATTCTCCACGCATATCTTTAAAACCGTAAGACCTATTTCTACGAGGGTATTTGATGTTCGGCGTGCCGTCTGTAACCGTTTTTTGTTGTTGTTTTTATTCCTTCTTAGTATGATGCACAACTCAATTTGCTGCTGCTGCTGCATTTAACCCACTCATAAGTAATTGAATGGGTATGTGTGCGAATGAATACTATCTGTACAGCCGGCAGTACGGGGTAGCCTCCCATTAAGGGAGAGCACAAAGGCTTTAGCTTCTTGAAAATCGAATCACGTTCGCCCAATTTTGAGTGGACGTTCAGTCCAGGGTAGCTCTTTGGCTTCGACAATTTTAGCTCCCTTGTAGGCGATTAACTTAAATGCCACTAAACTAATTTAAAAGCGATTGTAAAACCGCTCGCTCTCTCTCTCTTTCTCTGTCCCACTCTCTGGCTCTCTGGGCGATAGAATTTCTGGGCCTGGCTGTTAAACATCTTGTCCTGTCCAGTGAAAAACAGTGTGCCGTACCCATTGTCACGTACTGCGTAGAATGTGGCCATCAGTGGAGATCTCTGTGTGTAAAATAAATACATAAATATACATGTGTGGCTCTGGGCAAGATTGCTTTTCCATATGGAATTTAATTTGCGCTGCCCCTGAAACATGTAATAACGATGCAATTTCATTTGCAATTTAGCAACGAACGTTTTAGAACCAAACAGTTGACCACTGTGCTGCAACATCGCTATGGCATGCCACAGAATGCCAATAGTGCATGTGCACTATCTCAACATGTTCCACACTTGATAATGCAAACGGTTTGGGCTCTGGAGGCTGTGCCGATGACAAAGAATTTCTCGTTATGCAAAATACCTGTGAATATTGCGCAGTTGAGTTTACGATTTCATATATAGCTATTGCGCTGGCTGTTGTTGTTCTTGCTGCTATACCCTGTATGCTTGTCTGTCTGCTAGGGCTATTCATTCTCTACAAAATTAATAGCCAGCCACCAGTTTGTAGTGCAGAGTATCTTGCAGTCGTTAACTCTTGACTATTACTATCTTACTGACTTCTTATGTTATTGTTATATTGCATACTGCCACGTTGACTGTGACTGGCGCTTAGAAAACATAACACGGCGTTGGCGGTGGCGGTTGCGGTGGCAACCTGTTGCGCCTATATAGATGCCCCGCGGTCAGGGGCATCGTAAAATCTTACGAGCTGAATAACAAATACACGTATGGGATGATTAATTTAAGCACTTTTACGAGGTCTCTTCATGGCGCTGCTGATTTATTGCCGGTGCCGTGCGACGAATTTGCGTCAGGGAAAGCGCCGCAAGAGGTCCCTCGGTTTGGCCATGCGCAGGGTTTATGATTGGCTTTAAGGGGCGATAAATGAAATTAGGGGCTTAGAATAACAGGGTCCGCGGTAGGGGGCAGCTGGCACTTGCTGGCATAACGCTTGTAGGCGTTGCAATGCACAATCGGTCAGCTAGAGATGTCTTCTAACTCGGCGGAGTGTTGCCAATGCAAATAGGGGAAGGGGAAGGTGGGGGGTAGGGTGTGTGGGGGTAGGGAGTACAAGTTGGCGGCTGTCGGCTGGCGCATGTTGCCATCAGACGCATTTACTATTTTGCATAAATCATAATGTAATCTGCATCTGGAAATGAAAACAAACCGAAGCTGAAAATGTCCAAGCTTTTATAATTAACTGCGCGGGCACAAACTGAAGACATTGGCAGGCGACATGCCGGGCACAGCTGCAGGACCTCTCTGCATTGGCCACAACCAGCATCCAGCAACAAGCAACAGCAACAACACACAGCAACAACCAACAGCGACAACCGCATAAGTTTCTCAATGAAGCATGGAGCCTAAACATCAAAAGCAACAAATACAAATCCAGCAACAACAACAGCTGCAACATGCGGCAACAGCAGCAGCCGCAGCAGCAGCAGCAGCAGCAGCAGCCGGAGCAGCATCAACGAGAGCTGTGCCTGCGCGGTCAGAGATTGGTTCGAGAGGACGACGCCGGCTCACAGTGTGTGGATAAGCCCTCAGCTCAGTTCGTGCGCAATCGCAAAATCTACGCAGCGCGCGGTCAACGGGCGCCTGCCAAAACTACGGCAAATAATTTATGCCCCCAGTCAGCGATGCGAGAAGCGCAGCAAAACACATTGGCGCAACATGCTCCTTTGGAGCGAAGCAGCGGGTTGGTTTTGCTGGCTTGTTGGTCGCAGTAAAAATCAAACAAAATTATAAATTAATGAAATTTATGCACAATAAAATTGCAAAAGAAATTATTAATGCAGTCGTTCACGCTTTAAATGCACCCTAAATCAAGCAACGTTCGCGAAAAATTATTAATACGGCCGCCAGACATGCAGGCCTCCCTCTGACCTCCCTCTCCTTCTGCCAATCAATGGCAGCACCGGGCGCTAGCCAGGCACATGATAGGCTTAGGCGCCGGATATGTTAAGTTGCAAGACATGCGTCTTGCAACATTAAAGCCACAACTTGCGATCTCCTTAATTCCATGATATTTCCACCTTCAATTTTTATTTTCTTTCCTTTTCAAGGCGTGCTTCACTCTTCATTGATGCCGGTCCCGAAGTAGCTAAAGATCAGGACGATTGGCCGAAAACTGAATTTATGTGACCATCATTTCTGTTCGCTTTAAGGAATCGTATTTTTAAACAGAGTACAGTCTGACGGGCAAGGCTTAATTGCTGATATTGCTGTTTACATGCTAGTCAGGGATTAATCTCTCTATTTTTTACATATAATTTTCCCACTGCGCTGATGAAAAGCATGCCCTGACACCTTGCTGACATAGTCATAAACCTCTTTCACATTATTTTAGCTCAAATTAAGCTAGTTACATGACAGTTTCAATGACCTGTCGTGTCAAATGTCTTGCAGCAAATTCTGCAGGACTGTGTCTAAGCATGACGCCCTACATGACGTGTCGTTGAGTATGTCTTTGAGAGCAGCGCAGTAGGTAAAGAGACGGATAAGACTTACATGTGGCTATTCATGTATATTCCCATATTTCATACTCCTTATACTGCATGTTAACCAAGCTGATTTAGCTTAATATTTTAAACACAAATAAGTTGTTACAGGGCTCGAATCTTCGGCAAGCTGAATACTGGCCTGTTTTGAGTAAAATCATCCCAGTCATCCCAGTCAACTGCGACTAAGCAGAGAGTTTTATTTTTATCTCAGGACATCTAAGAAACGCTCTGACTACTTTATAAATGCTTAAGCAAAATGATTTGTATTTGTATCTGCGACATGGCCTAGTTAGATTTGTTTATTTAGTAGTCAAAGATAGCCCTTATAATATGTTTCAAGTATTTCCCAATTCATTCTTTGACAAATGAGGCTTGTTTTGTGCACAGCATTAATAGGGCTCTATAGTTTATGAACTGGTCTCGCGCAAGTGGCATATGAATAGTTAATTTCATTTCGTTGAAAGATCTGAGATCATCAGGTGTGGCTGCTAAATCAAGTTGGAGCTGCCCAAAAGGTATATCCACACCCAAAAAGGTCTTTTGCAACCTAAAAAAGAGTTATTTCAATTTTACAGCGAATTTTTTATTATTTTTATTTTATTTTGTTTTTGTTTATTTTTTTTTTTAAGCGTAGACAGCTTTATCTTATCGCCAGTTTAGTTTCCAGTTTGAGGTTTCCCTTTAACGAATACATTAAATACATATTATTCCAGGAATTATATGTAAATTCCACTTCTCACATGAGTCCCCAAGCTCAAGCTCTCCATCTTCCACGATAGTATCGTCGTCGTCGTCGTCGTCGTAGTCGTCGTCGTCGTCGTCGTCGTCGCAGGTTTTGTAACTTACGCAGAAATCTTATAGTGGCCGTGTTCAAGACAGGTAGCGCTCTATTGGGTCCATATCAGCAGGCTAAAAAATTAGTTCCTCAACGATGACAAATTAGACGTCATTAAGACTGACTGGGCCCTCTTTCCTGCCCAGCTAAGTCAAGATGATGGCACCACTCAGAGTGCCACTGGCTAACTGTGTGTGACCTCATCCTTTCTGGGAAACACAACGGCGCGGTACGTGCAACAAATGGGCATCCTAGGCCGCTAAGCGCGTGGAACTGTTACTCCATATTATTTATGATAATCTCGATTTTGTGTGGTAGCAGTCCAGCAACTCAGCAAAAACCCAACCAGCCAGCCATCCAGCCAGCTAGCCAGCCACTGCGCATGCGAAGCTGGAGCCACACGAAGCCGCACGGAGCGCTGTGTGTGGCCTGTGGAATGGTTGGTCGGCTGGCTGGCTGACTGTCTGACTGGCTTGGTCGCCTACCTGTTTGACTGTTGTTGCCCCGACTCCAGATTAATGTGAAGTGACATGTTTAAGTAAATGATCCAGAAGCTTATCCGATAATGGCCACCATATTTATTTAATGGTACACTTAATTTTGGCAACTGGACAGCGCGCTGGTTCAGAGGTTAGAGCCACTCTCAAAACTAATTGAACCAAAAACAAAAAACTGGGCTATACGCCAGACGAAGAACATATAAGCCATAAATCTGTGGCTCAGGCTCAGGATATTACACAACATCACGATGCCCTAGACCAACACGAGTGCCTGGGCTCAAGATGCGCTCAGACAAACACGATTAGCCTTAAATAGGCCCCCACAATAATCATTTGTTTTGGCTGCCTGCCCGCCCCCGCTACCGTGCCCCAAACAATGCAGTTTCGTATCCAAATCGCGGGCCAACACAGCCCAGCTCAGCTCAGCTCTCAGGGCCAAGTTGAGCGGCCACCACCGTTGCGGACTGTCGTCGAGTTTGTTGTTCCTCTTGTTGTTGTTGTTGTTGGGGCTGCTGCTGCTGCTGTTTGCAACGGTTGCAAGTTTTGCGACAACACGAAGATTAGCATGCGTGACTAACAGAATTTTGTTATTCTCATTCGCGGTTGGCCAGTGCCTGGCTGGCTCTCGTATACCAAGTCGTGCGTTTAACTCGCGCTGGGATAATCGTTTCTTAATTTTGCTAATTAATTATTAAAATTCTCGATAAGCCATGGCCCAAGTAATTACAAAATCCAACGAAATGCATATGCGATTGCAAAATGTTGCCTGCACAAATAATTTTTGATACTTGCAGCAAGAGTGCGCGTTGCAACAAAATCTTTCGCATACTTTTAGATGGATTTGCCTTTTTGATACTTGGATTTTTTTTGTGTCTTTTACTTTTCTCACTCATTTTTGGTGTTTGTTCTTATACCCTTGTTGAGGCTATAATAGTTTTGCCATGGACTGCGCAACGCATGAAAGAAGACAGCTCTGACTCGATACGTATTATCCATATGTCTTTAGCTATGCAAAGTTGTCCCTCAGTTTTATAGTCTTGGATATTTACCAAGGTCTACATATGTCCATAGCGATCAAAAAGGTATCATGGAAGTTTTCTCGTAATATTTTGATTTAATTTTCAACAAGCTCCACAGAAAGATATCTGAATCAAGCTCATCAACTGGGAGCTTCGTAATTCTCCTCGCATATCAGCAGGATCGTAAGCCTTATGTCCACAAGGGTATTTGATTCTCGGCGTGCCGAATATAGACGTGCTTTCTTGTTTATGCTGTTTTTGACCGGAACCTTTTTATTGACAAGCAAATGCACTCAGGCTGCATATGTACCGGCCATGCCTTGGCTCTGCGCGAATCTTACATACATTTTTAGACGGCACAACTTGTAGCATTTGGTCGTCCCGGCCCGGTCCGACCCGGTCAGGCACCAACAGCCACCAGGGCACAACATTCGTCCCTTTTGCACAAAAGTTTATTTTCGTAATTTATGATGTCGCTGTCCCAGCCGCATCGCTACACAGATTTTTAGGCAGTGTAGCCCAAAGTGCGTGGGACGCTGGCTTGGGCTCCATCTGGCAATCACACAAATCGTATGGAAAACTATTATCAGAAGTTTTATGTTAATTTTTAAGCATGTTGCCAGCCTGCCTGCCTGTCTGCCTAACATCCTTGGGGTCGATTGGCGGTGGCAGCAGCCGCAGCTTGCAAAATGTAATCTTTTGTCATCGTGTTTGACAGAAACGGTTGTCGCCCAACGCGCACCTGTTCAGATTCCCTCATTAATTATGCATAAATTCTCGTCAAATTTTAGTTAAGTTTGAAAACAATCTTTAATGCCAGCGCAATTAGATGTTGTGTGTGCTTGAAAGTTGACTAAACTAAAAGAGCTTTTGTGGTTTGCAATTTAGAGATTCCCTTTGGGGAGTACTGCATTTAACTCAAGTACAACCTAAGCTATGCATTCATTTGATAAAGCGTAGCTTTTATGTTCACACTAGCTGTCATGTTATAGCAAAAATTGCTGGCCGATTCTTGACAAAACAAATAAATAATGTATACAATATCTTTATAAATGTTAAAGGACAATTAGGGGCAGAATTCTATATCTCAAAAGTAAGAGTATTTACCACCTGCCAGACAAAAGTCAAACTGCACATTTAAATGTCACTTGCAACACTTTCAAAAGCAGAACTTCTGCGAGGCTGTTAATTTCTAACTTTAGTATATACATAAAATTTTACATTTTAAAGCGGATTTCAAGATAGGAGAGGATTCTAGCTATTGCTTTATTTTTACTTGCTTAGCGTCAGATCCGAGTCGAGCTGTATAAGTCGGGCTCAGATCTTATAGAATTTAATCATCAACTTTTTTTATCTCCATACTTAATTTATCCCATGCCAGTTCAAAGAGTATTTTACATTATTAATATATATTTACACTAAAATTCTTGGTGTTCTTAATCCGCATAAAAGGGAATTACCAACGCATTTTTTTTAAGGATAAGCACAAAAAACACAAGCCACAATTACTAAATGCGTGGTATTTTAAGCAAACTGTGCAAAACAAATATGGGCGTGCCTGTGGGCGTTTAGCAAATGTTGATGCCACGTATTGTGACCAAGACAAACGAGGGGCGATCGGAGGAGCAGTCAATTTGAAAAAATCGATTAAATTCGAATAAATGTTGAGGGCTGGGGGGTTAGGCAGATTTAAAAACTCATAACAACGTGGCAACACCTCCTTTTGTATTTGCTGTCCGCACGCCGAGGTGTCCAAAGCCATGTGTGGGGTAGTCGGTGCCGTTGCCGGTACCGAGTCCAACTCAGCCGCTGGCAATTGAGTCGGATGAGAAATATTATTTATATTTGTATTGCAGAATTTATGACCCGACGGTGGGATGCTGAGCCACTGGATCCACACACACACATATATTCACATATATTGACAAATTTCCGCCGTGCTGCTGCTGCTGCAGTGGGTCTCCTTTCCTCTCTGAACGCAGGACATTGTGTTTTCAGTAGCTGGCGCTAGGTACACAGAACGGTGGCAGTGCGGCCGACAGGAACATGGATTCGCCAAAAGCGAAACCTAATCAATATACACTCGAATTAAAGTCCAAAAGGCAACGTCGAGTCGTTGAGTGGGGTCGATATGTTGTTGTGCGGTGTTGATTGCTTTGCATGCATAGCTACACACACACACACACACAGATACACACACCCAATAAGAAGACGCATTAATAACAACAATATCTGATTGAGTGCATTTGGGGAGTGGAGTTCATTCACAATGGGTGTGTGTGTGTGTGTGAAACTCTTAAACACACCACTTGCATATCCAATCAGAATGCATTCCATTAAATGTGACAAGTTGCTTGTCCAAATAAAGTCAGATCGAGACCAGATCAATTCCAGACCAGATCCTGATCGAATGGGGGTATCAAAAGGATCGTGTTCAATAAAATGCAAACGCCGTCGCCGTCGCCGTCTCGCAAACTGATTGTAATCAATTTTGTCCACTAACAATGGCCAGAAAAGCGAGGCCAGTCGCCAGTCAATCATGAATCCATCATCGTCAATGGCGATTGTGTGAATACTGCGGATTGTGTGGCTGTTGGCTGCGGCAGTAAGTTAGTCAGTCAGTGACTTCTTGGTGGTTAACATGGCGCCTGAGTTTGTCGTTTTGGGAATTGGCATCAGATCAGATCAGCAAGATGATCATCATCAATGAGTTTGACGCTGACGCTGATGCTGTTGCCATTGTCTCTCTCCTTTTTTACTTTTTTTTTTTTTTTTTGGTTGGCGGCGTCTGCAAATGCACGTCATTCCATGCCACATGAAATGTCACTCAAGCGAAGTTCAGCAGCCATCCATCCAGATCTCACCGGTCGCCTGCACAGTCCGCCAAACAATTCAATTGGAGTAGCGAATAAATCACACAGAACGGCGACTACGATGGCTCCTGGATCGGATCGTGAACCGTCGCGTCGGCTTAGCCGTCTCAGCATTTTCTTTAATGCCCTATAGTTAATGCCTGCAGCGGGTAAATTAGGCCAATACCTTAAGTTTTTTAAACTTAGTCTTTCTGTTAATTCTCCTATGGGTTTTATAAAACTAAAATTTTCATAATACCCAGCAAATAATTTTTGTAAAGTATAGTATTTAGTTAAGAAAAAAAGAATATTCATAACAAAATCAATATATTGAGTACTTTTCGAGTATTTGCTGCTCAGGGGGAGTTTTTCAACCCATCTTCGTATTATTTGATATATGACTTTATATTTCAAACGCATCGTTCTCCAAACAATTAATTATTTAGAAAAATTTTAAGCAGAGAATCCATATAATATATTCTGCTTTGAGTACTTTTCGAGTAGTCAGGATACAGCATGTCTTGTGAGCGAGCTCTTTAAGCCCATATTGCTTTGACTTGACAGATCGTTGGTGGGTTTCGTTGGTAGTTACGGCACAGGAAATGGCTTCGGCCAGTTGAGCATTTTATTTTGTTTACGATTTTCGTAGTTATCTGGGAAGTATTTCGAACGTCGCTAATTTGACGACTGCACGATTGCATCGAGTCGCCTTGCAGCACAGGAGGTGGAGGTGGAGGTGAACTGGTCCTTGGCCGAGGCTCCCGTCGATGCATTTACAGATAAGCTCAATTTCGTTTTTGCTGACACTTAAGCGGCGGGCCACAGACCCTGGCACACAGAACCTCCTCGGAACGGAGCGGTTAGGAACGGCGGATCGTAGCCGTGCGGAGCGGGGGTGTCTACTGTTGTTGCACGTTTTTCGCTGGCCACATCGAAATGAAAATTCCAAGCCAAAGTCACGGAGTTAAGTTTCTTTCATTCGTATTTCTTCAGATACGAACTGTGCTTATTCCCATAACAGCTTAGTCAGCCAGCTTGTAACTCCACAGATGGATTATAATTATTATAATCCGCATAGAAAATGACCACAAGCCAAAATATTTCTTGTGATTGTTCTATCTATTATTTTCTGCGGCACAGACAATATTACATGAATTCGAGCCCGAACTTACCAGCTTTTCATTGATTCCATTGAACTCAGTCTGGGATCAAAATGTATAACATTCAATATTGAAGAGAATATATTTTTTAAAGGGTATACGACAATTCGGCGAGTTGAACAGCATCCCGGGCTGCTTTCGTGTTGGACTTAAAGCATGCGCAGGTAATTGTGAATGACAATAATTGTGAAGACATTCAGTTGGCCTGGACGGAGGGATTTTGTGGACGTCCCACTGACCAACCATTCGCTGGAACGTGCAAAACGTTGGCGCCAACAGCGCCACCCAATATATGCTGGCCAGCAAGGAAACGCGACAAAAAAGCACAGACGAATTTTTGTCAATTTGAAGACAGAACCTGGCCAAGTCCGAGAGCTCAAAGCGCATTCCCAGTATGGCAAAAAAAAAAAAACAAAACAAAACAAACACAAAAACTGCGCTTATTGGCAGTGGGCAGTACTCGTTGGTGGCACGCCCCGTATTTAATAACTTTCGCCCTAATTCATGTTGGCTGTCAGTGCATCGATTTTTCATAATTAAAACCGAATTGGGAAACTGTGCAAACTTGTAGGAGGAGGCGCATCTCCGGCGTCTTTGAAATTGAATTTGTGGTTAGTCGACTGCAGGCTACCGCTGTCGACCACGTTTGAGGTGGTGCCATAATAAATGGTTAGAGGTGGATAGAGTTTGCTTTGCTGCCAGCGTGGTGGCCCCAATGTTATTCCAATCGAAAAGCACGTATCTAAGGTCTTGATCGTGATAGAGATTCATTAATCAAATCACCAAGTTCACTTTGATATTGAGTCAGGGCAACTGTCTATTCGCCTGTGCTCACGGGTTCGAGTGGTATTCAAGGCTTTTAAGAGCTTTGTTTCGAATGAAATTTAGCTTTAAGATTTAACTTAAGATACCTTTATAAACAGCATAGATTACGTATAATGCTAAACTCAAGTTTTCCTATCTCAAATTTTCCAATTTTCCACTAAAAGAATGCAGGGGGAGGATATTGGGATATAATTTGCGACATGTACGTATGTAGATCTGTTCTCTCATACCCTACAAAATATCACATGATCATAAATTCAATGCTCTCTGGCAGAGGAACAATCCTTTCGCATGTCAACTAACCATATTCTTAACAACTCATGACGTGGCGACGGCAATTCCGAGTGAGGCCTGGTGAACTACAGACTAAGTAAGTCACATATCCGCAGGGAGCTAAATAAAGAGACACGCGGTCGTACTTCTGGCAGAGTGTGCGCAGCAGGCGGCACTTTTTGATATACATATATATATATATATATATATATATATATATATATATATATATGTGTACATATGGATTTCAAGAGAATATTTTGGTGACATTTATGTGCCGCTGACGGCCAATGGCGGTAGCGACAACACAGAGCTCTAATTAAATTTAATAGCTACGCAACGGCATAAAATTGAGCCAAGCCACCAACGAGGCGAGGTCCGAGGCGACGTGAAGACGTCAAGATTGGGGTCGTAAACACATTTGATTTGATTTCTGAAAAGGATTCAGTCATTTCACAGTGAAGCCGTCGTTATCGCTGCTGCGGCTGCTGTTGATTGAATTGTCACCTCCATTTAATGACAACAGCCGACGCAGAGCAGTGCCAGGCGGTATTCCAACAAGTTCTATTCGTTTTGATGTTTCTACATGGGGACAGAATTAGAAGACACTTGGTGAAACGGGCGCCACTGCCGCCGATGACATTTGCTTTGGGTTAAGTTTTATTATAATACGGCTGCTCTGTGTCTTTGCCAAAGGTGTCAGACGTTTTATTGCTGTTCTTGACGACCTGTTGAAAAGTTCATGGTCACTTCTACAATTTTACCTTTGAGGTTTTAGCGCTGGCCCACTGGGAATCCGAGGGCAAGGAAAGACACCATATCATTCATCAAAAGACGCCCGCCACAAAATTACTTTCACCCTTGCCCTGCCTTTCTCAAAAGCGGAAAAGGCGGATATAAGTGAAAAAGGTTGAATTAATTGGGTAGCAAGATCCGAGATCCGATGGCGATGGTATGGCAGATTAAATACCAGCACAGTTGCAGATAAAAACTCTTTTTCACACACAAATGTCTTTATAGCTATTAGAGATATCAAAAGGCGACGGCGCAATACTCTGTTCTAAGTGAATTATCTGCTTACATATTTTTGCGCACAAGCTTATAAGTATACAAGAATTTTAAGTAGAGACTAAGCTTTAAGAGATCTGAGGGAAGGATTTTTATGCGAATAATCTTAAAGGGAGATGATATATATGACAAACAATTTGAGCTTTGCATTACCAATTTGCTGTTACCATAAATCGAGTTTGATTGGATAAAAAAGCAACGAATTTCTCTAGTCTAAACATAAGCTGTAACTAACTGATGTATGCAAGTTTATAATTAACACGATCATTGCCAACATGTTCGTACTACTACACACTTTAAAATGCTGAAACATTTACTCAAATAATATACATACACAGGTGTGAGTGTGTGTACTATGTAAATAGAGGAAAGAGTTGAAGGTTGAAACAGCAGCTACATTTGTGTCCAGTCATTGTCCATATGCAGCGAAAAAAATAAAAAAATATTTTTAATTTGAATAAGTAATTCGAACAACAGCCAAAATCAAATAGGAAAAAAAAAAATACACACACAAAACTGAAAAACAAGTCAAAACAAATGTGAAACAAGGAAAATTCAATTTACTCGCATGTCAAACCGAATTGCCGGCTAGGTCAAACACGTTGATGGATGGATGGATGCATGGCCGCCTGAATGAAAGGGACGCACAACAACAACAGCTACAAGCTGAAATGGCAAAACGTTGCATGGTCCGCTATTGGGCGGTCCGCTTGCCCCACCCAGCTAACCAGGCCAGGCACAGGCACAGGCACAGGCACAAGCAAACCCAATCCAACCGACGGCAAACAATGGTCAAACTCGCGCTTCATTCCACGTGCATGTTTCGAATATTCGTATGAGTGCAAGTGAGTATGCATAGTTCTATTCACTATATTTACATATATGAATTGAAAAATAACAGAAAACATAAATATGAATTGCCAGAGGAAGGTATGTTTTTAATTAATACAAAACTTGTTACATTTCATAAGCGCCTACTTTTCGAATATATGCTAGATATTTCGATGGAAGGAGGTATCAAACGTTTTGCATGCCACATGTGAAGAATGAGTACTTGAAAATGTGCAGCATACTCGATGCAAGGCCTAGACTGTAACTGAATTCTAATATCCATTGGAAACTAGTCTGAATGCTTCTCGCGCCGCTGATTGCGTATGGCAGGCTAGAAATTTAATTAAACTTGGAATGCAAACAACTTCTAACTGCGGGCAACAGACAATTAAACAAACATCTAACTGAAATGCATATATGTATATATATATATTATTCATAATAAAACATTTTAAAATGAAATAAAAACAAACAATGGTAGGAGCTGAAAGGGGAGATTGAGGCAGTCAGGTCTATGATGACGAAAAGAGTCGCATAAAATCATGAATTTTTATCCGCTGAATCCATTGAATTTGGGTAAAAAGGGTATGTTTGTGTTGTGCAAATGTATGAAGCAGGCAGAAGGAAGCATCTGCCACCCAAGTATATATAGGCTTGATCATCATCTCCGACTAGAGCAGACTTTTCGGGTTTTTACTCATTATTAACGAGTTTTGGGTATATATTAATTATATCCTTATATATGTCCCTATAATTTGCCATTATCTAGAACTAATTATTATATGTTTCAATTGATTAACTAAACTTTCCAAAACTTTAAATCATAAATGAGACAGATAAGAAGATACCAGCATGCACAGGGCCATAAAATTGGCAGAGATTGGTCGAGAGCCAACACATCGAGTTGAGATATTAGGTTAAGTGACAATCGGGGTCTGATTTATTGCTATTTCCGTCTCGTTGCGATTTCAGTGATTCGGGGAATTGCAAGCGCCGCTAATGAGCTGCCTGCCATTCGTTCACACTTGCCGCCCAGTGAGCGAGCAGGCGAGCGAGCGGTAGGGCTGGACGAGATGCGCACATATATTAATTGATTACACTTATGGCATTCAAGATTTGCATATAACGCGCGGAATCCATTATTTCCGGGAACATTGCATTTGTACGGCAATTAGTTCATATAAGTTGAGGCATAATGCTCGCTTATACGCGTTCACCATGCGACTCCATCGGATTCGGAGTCGCAGTCGGACCCATGTTTGCTTGCGGCTGGCATAAATCATCTTCCGACTGTGCCGACGCCAGGGCATGGAAATTTTCTTTGGTAGGGGAACTGGGACATAAAAATATGTATACATATATATGTATGTGCATGCTAAGGGCATGGTGTAACCGAAAATTTACTCTAATTGAGAGACACCGCAACGGCATGAGTCCCAATAGATTTAGACGTTGTCGTCTTTTAGCAAATATTTTTGGGGAAAATTCGAAGAGTTTCTCACAGGGCGCCCACCCGCACGTAGTCGTAGTCATTTCACTGTGTCGACCCTTCGATTTGAAGTGCTGTCATATATTAAAAACGAGAAAAATTAAAAGAAAAACAAAACTTGTTTATAATTCTTGGGTAACCTAATTTATGGCCATTTAATTTGACATTTATCTACAACAATAAGTTACCGCAAAATTGTTCCATGGCTCTGTCAAAATAATTCTATTTCTTAACTCAATTTTTTAATTATTTCTGACATTTACGTAGGCAATCGGAACTTTTGGTATATATATTTATATAAATAGAGAAGAGTTTTCTCAGACCCACTGATTGATTGGTGATCAATTCACAGTTCCGGAGGCCATAGCTTCCCAAGGAAATAAGTAGGTTAAGGTTTAAATATTCCACCTATAAGTTTCCACTTGAAACCAAATGTGCTTTGCAATCGTAAGTCTTTGTGTGAGCGTCGGACTTACAATCGCGAGGGCGCCGGTTCAAATCTGGCAACAATTTCCCATTCCTACAATTGTGTGAATGTATGCATCGAAATTGGGCTGCAATTGGAGCAGACTTGTTGTTTAAGTTAACACGAAATACACAAGCAATTTCGTCCTACTTGCATTTACAACATTATTTGTTTGACCCGTGCGACGCCGGTTAATTTCTTCTGGTACACTATATGTATGTCTAACATTTGTAATTTGATTAAACATGTGTTTTGCCGGCGACAATTGCCAACTGGGCGCAGTTCGTGGGCGGAGTGTAAAAAGCATTGCTTAAAATCATTTTGATGAGAGTACAAATATAAACATGTGTTCTGTCAAACGCTTGTTTTCAGTTGTCTGTCCAAAATGGAAATTACATGTACCAGAACATATATTCATATACTTATATATATATATATATATATATATATATAATTAAGTTTTACACGTTAGGTTACTATAAAAAAATATATTTCAATTTATTATTTTCACTTAACGGCTACTTTTGTTGAGTACATTCAGATTTGCTTCCCGAATATGAACTGATTTATCTAACTGTTGCGGTCGCTTAGCAAACTTCGCTTTGAGAGAGTTTGAGTCAAAATTGAGTGAAGTTTGAGCTGCGTCAGCAATTATGCGTGGGATAGTACTCTGATGGGAACATTGACAGTGGCGTGATATTTAGGGTGAATTGTTTATGTCTACCAAAGGGGGACAGTTTGATCTTGACCAATGTCGATGTTATCACCAGGCTCTTTGTTTACAATATTAGAAATGTTTATAATTGTGCTTATGCTTATGTGCTAAGATATGTTAAAGGGTGGGTGCGACTATGGATATGTCACTCCCCCAACCATTAGAAAAGTGCCTGTCCTCAGGTGTTTAAGTTTGGATATAGTGTAACATTTTCTTCTTTTACAATTGGTATATCTCCTATTATTGTAGGTGTTTCTTCTACTTTGGGTTTTTTATATTTTATAATTAATTTCTTAGGTATGCTTTTGAACTTATATGTCAAATACAGTGTTAAACTTATTAATATGATTACAAATATGGTTATTGTAATTATCTGGAATACATTGTTAAATTTTGTATGTGCATTTATAATTTGTTTCGTTTGTACAAACGAAAGTGGTTCTAATTTTATAACATCATTGCTTACGTAAATGCTTTGAGTATAATCTAACATATTGTTTGAAATTGAAATTTCATTAATTTGCAATGAACAATTAAAGATTTTTATTATATTGTTTCCTTCTATTGTTATTTCGTTATTTATACAATTATGGTTTAATATAGTTTTTGGTAAATTCCAAGTTAAAATTATATTTGGTTCTATGTAGTTGATTTGAAAATTTTGCAAAATTTTAGTATAACTACATTCTGATGTTATTTGGTTTAAAATTCCTGTTAAACATTCATTATTAATTAATTTTTTTGTTTCTCTGCTATAAACTTTTTTATCTTGGGTAAAATATTTTTCATGAGCTATTTCTGTCAAAATATTATTATTTTCATCCGGGTATGGAATTATTTCGAATACCGGGCTTTTTATTATTTCTCGAGGAATATGGGATATTATCAGTATTTCGTTTGTATCTGATTTAAACCAAGTGGAAGTTTTTGTATTCAACAATTTCTCAGAATTAACATGCAACAAATAGTCATGTTTTAGTAATTTTGGGTTAAAAATTCCTAATCTTGTGAGCTGCATTCCCATCTCAATGTCTTCTATATATTCTGTAAAGTGTTGTAAGTTAAATATAAGGATATCTAATTTCTTTCCTTTTTGTTTCTCTTGATCTAGTTCGTTCATGATTTCTATTCCTTTGTTTATAGCTTCTATTATGTAATTTAATTCGTTAACCTGAACGCTGTTTTCTGCTAAGTTGCTTATTTTTTGTTCAATTTCTGCTTTGTCTTCTTGATTTAATGTTCCAAATAAGTATTTATATGCTGTTCCTACTATGTTAACTAAACCTCTTTTGCTACGTTTGGCTATTTTTAAGCCGTTTATTTCTCTGTTTAATTTTTCTACTAGGTATTCGATTTGTATAAGGTTATTGAATTCTTTACTTTGTTCAATTAAATTGTTAAAAGTTTCTTCGGTTTTTGTTGAGGTTATTTATTAGTTTTTCTTTATTAGCTTGAGTGTCATACTCTGGTGTACCTGCATATATGAATATGTCCGCTGGTGTTCTGTTAGTCGTTTTGTGCTTTGTTTTATGATTGTACGTGTAGAGTATAGTTTCAAATTTTGTAAGTTTATTTTCGACGTCTGAGTCGCTGTTAATGATTCTTAGTTTTTCGTTAACTGTCTTATGAAATCGTTCTACGTCGGATATACCGTTTTTACTAGTGGTTATATTAATATTTACTGCTTCTGATTTTAGCCATAATTGTAAAGCTGTGCACATAAAAGCTGAGTCTTTGTCTGCCTTTATTTCGATGGGTTTACCCATTTGGTTGAACACTTGTAATATAGCTCGTTTGGTTTCTAGCCAGTCTTTACTTTTTATATCTAATAATGATGCAAATTTTGAATAGATATCAATGCAAGATAAAAATTGTTTATCTCCTGCTATGTAAAAATCCATTACATATTTTTCTCGGATATTAGCGATTTCTGGAGTTATTTCGAAAGTTAATTTTGTATCTCTGTGTTCTGTTTTTGCGATGTTGCAAATCTCACATTCATTTATTAGATTTTGAATTAAATTTTGATAATCTGGGAAATAGTGGGTTGCTTTGAACCAATTAATAGTTTTTTCAATTCCTGGATGTAATAATTCTTTGTGCTTTTTTAATATTAATTCTTTGAATTCTGCGTATGTTTGAAGGTCTATTAATTTTGTACTAGTTTTCATTGCCTTTGTTGAATTATTTGGACTTATTATTTCTAAGTAGGCTTCTTGAAAAATTGGAAAATCTGCTTCGTTGTGGAAGTATAGCACACTTTTCTTTGTGCATAAGTATTCTGTTATTAATTCTTTGGCATGCGTATTAGTCATGTCTTTGTACGTAATTTTTATGTTGGTTTTGTGAAAGTAATTCGTAACTTTTGTTTCGTTCTCGGTTCCTTTTTCAAATTCTATTTGTCGATTATAATAATTAAGTGGTCTTTCTGTGATTTGTAAATGGTTACTGTTGTCTTCTTGAGCACTATGTATTGTTGCTCTTGTGCTAATTGTATCTTCGCCTAAGAAGTTTTCGTTTAATTGAATTCTGGACAGAGCATCTGCCACATAATTTTCTTTTCCTGGGACGTATTTAATTTGGAAATCAAACTCATTTAGCTTGATCTTCCACCTTTGTAATTTCATGTTAGGTTCTTTCATATTATTTAACCAGACGAGTGGTCTGTGATCACTAAGGATTTGAAATTGTCGACCAAAGAGATAGGACCTAAAGTATTTAGTGGCCCAAACGATTGCTAATAATTCTTTTTCAATCGTTGAATAATTTAACTCATGCTCGTTGAGAGTTCTACTTGCATAGCATATAGGCTTATGCTCTTGCGAAAGGACGGCCCCTATTGCCATATTACTCGCGTCTGTAGTTAATGAAAATGGTTTTTCGAAGTTAGGGTATATTAAAATTGGGTCGGATGTTATGAGTACTTTTAGCTTTTCAAACGCTAGTTCGTAGTCTCTGTCTTTTATATTGATTTTTGCTCCCTTTTTTAATTTAAGTGTTAATGGTTTTACTATATTAGCGAAATTTGGTATAAATTTCCTATAGAAACCACATAATCCTAGAAATGATTTAATTTCTTTTGGGGTTTTTGGAATTGGGAATTTGACAATTGCTTGTATCTTGTTGGGATTTGGTTTTATACCCTCAGTTGTGATGATGTGACCGAGAAATTCAGTTTCTTTTCTCATAAACTCGCATTTATCCAACTGTAGTTTTAAGTTAGCTTCTCTAAGCTTCTTAAATACCTTTTGTAGCGACAAAATGTGTTCCTCCAATGAAGTGGAAAAAATAATAATGTCGTCTAAGTAGACCAGACAATCCTTAAAAATTAAATCTTCTAAGAGATTGTTCATACAACGTTGGAACGTTGCAGGTGCATTCTTAAGACCAAATGGCATGCGAGTGTACTCGTAATGGCCATGTTTAGTCGAAAATGCGGTCTTGGGTATTGAACCAGGATCCATTTGGATTTGGTGAAAGCCTTTGGCTAGATCAATGGTTGTGAAATATTGACATTTTCCAAGTTTGTCTAATATTTCATCCATGATCGGGATAGGGTATTTATCATTAATAGTTAGTTCATTGAGATTGCGGTAATCTATGACTAACCGGAATTTTTGCTTTCCAGATGCATCGTTTTTCTTTGGAACGATTATTACTGGTGAGCAGTAAGGGGATTTGGATTTACGTATGATATTTTGTTTTATCATATCGCTTATTTGTTTATTTACTTCCTCATCGTATATTTGAGGATATTTGTATGGACGCTTGTAAATTGGGTCCTCATGTTTTGTTAGAATTTTGTGTTTAATTGTACTAGTGAAAGTCAAATTGTCACCTTCATGGTACTGGATATCACGAAATTCATGTAAAACTTTTTTTATTTTTTCTTTTTCTTCTGAGTTTAGGTGCTCTAGCCTAAACTCATTGTTTTCTATTAATTCATTATTTATAGCGAAGTTAAATGGTCTGTCCTCTGTTGAGGGTGGATCAAGGCACTCTTGTGCGGTCATGTCCTCTTCGACCTCTTCGTCATTATATCTAAAACAAAAGTTAAATTCTCCTAAGGTTACGGATCCTTGTGCATAGTCTATTTTTGCTTGACATGCCTCAAGGTATTCTCTCCCAATCAGAACATCATAATGCTCTGAGAAGTCGTGAATATAGAATTTTTGTTTGCTCGGACAAATTTTGCTTGCTCCTAATCGTATACTTTGTTTTAATTCAATAACACCATTTATGGTGTGAACCTTTAATGTTTCGTTGTAAACTGGAAAATTTAAGCGGTTAGTTTTCATTAGATTAATGGTTGAACCTGTGTCGATGACACATTTTAGAACTTCGTCATTCATAATCAATTTTATGAATGGATTTCTTCTGTTTGTTCCGAGGCTTGCTGATGAAAATTTTCGGATGTATCCATTTTCATCTGCCCACTGTTACTATCTCTTTGACGTTTAGTCGGAGGGTTTGGTGCATTCAAGCGTGAATGGGACTGATTTTGGTAGTTTAAGGGATTTTGGTATCTACCTTGACTTAATTTCTGTTGGAACTCGTGGTGAGCTTTCTGATTGTCTTCGGACTTATTGTGCTGTTTATTTTGTGCGTGATAACTCTGATTCGTGTTGGAATAACCACTTGAAATGGTGGTTGGGTTAGCATTTTGCTGATAATTTCCCATGTTCCTACGATTGTTATTTGGATTTCCCTGAACATTATTATTTTTAGGTTTTTCAGTAACGCTATTTTCATATAATCCCTCTCTTTGAGCTACTTGCTTTAGTTTTTGTGTCGACGTAATGTCGTGTCTGGCTAACATCATGAAAAGCCTATCTGGTAATTTTTTTGTAATAACATCTTTGATTGTGTTATTCATAGCATTTGTATAAAGGGTTGTATTGCTAGGTATATTTTCTAGTGCTAACTTATTTAAAATAACAAAAGATTTATTCTCGAGCTCCTCGATGAACTTACGGACGTTTCCTTGGTAATTCGTGTTGTATAAGCGTCGAAGGAGTTCTTCAAATGGTGTCTGCACTTTGTATTCTTCAATCAATGCGTTTCTCAGCTCCTGCCAAGTGTTGGCTGCTGTCCTTTGTGATATTCTCTGAGCATCTCCTGTGACTTGCAATTCGATGGCTCCGTATAAGATGCTATGTTGTCTAACATCTCGGGTTGGATACAGGTGTAGGATGTAATCTATCCTTTTAATGAAGGCGTTTAGTTGATCCGTTGATCCGTCAAAGCTTGGCACCTGTCTAAGTTGTGAAAGGGCCTGGTTGAGGTGTTGTTCTGATAATTCCATTGTCATCTTGGTGTAATACACTTTTTTTTGAATAGTTTTGAGTTTGTAGGTTTGAACTTTATTGTTCTTTGATTTTGCACTTTTATTTTAAGTTAAAGTTTGTGATGGATTATTGTGTAAATGTTTTTTTTTTTTTTTGTGTGTGTGTCTTAAAAAGACTCAGTAATAACGTATTGCAGGGATCAAACGATATGCAAAGCCAGTCGTTATTAACTGTAGTAGCTTTATTGCCCAAAGGGTCAATATTATTAAGCTACTAGTGACCCGAAGGTTCTTGTGCGGATACGTATTCGAGAAAATTTTTATTACACTCCGACAACACTTTCGGTCGCGATTGTGCGTTAGATCTGGGAATTAATTATCCTTTAGCGATCTTTAATTTTTCCCGACGTATCCTACCGGCTGCGCCAATTAAGTTTTACACGTTAGGTTACTATAAAAAAATATATTTCAATTTATTATTTTCACTTAACGGCTACTTTTGTTGAGTACATTCAGATTTGCTTCCCGAATATGAACTGATTTATCTAACTGTTGCGGTCGCTTAGCAAACTTCGCTTTGAGAGAGTTTGAGTCAAAATTGAGTGAAGTTTGAGCTGCGTCAGCAATTATGCGTGGGATAGTACTCTGATGGGAACATTGACAGTGGCGTGATATTTAGGGTGAATTGTTTATGTCTACCAAAGGGGGACAGTTTGATCTTGACCAATGTCGATGTTATCACCAGGCTCTTTGTTTACAATATTAGAAATGTTTATAATTGTGCTTATGCTTATGTGCTAAGATATGTTAAAGGGTGGGTGCGACTATGGATATGTCACTATATATATATATATAATGGTATACACATATATTTTGGACCATCCTTGCCGGTCAAGTTCTGTTGCGCTCGATTTAACGCTATAGTCTAGTTTTGGTTGTCGTTTTATGCCCGGCCGACTGCCGCCTTTGCCTAATGGCAATTGCAGCGTGTTGAGGCCCACGCGCTAGAAGTGGCCCGGTCCTAACTAACGCCCACTTCCCAAACATCATGCACTACAAGTGCTAAAAATTCTGAAAACATATTTCACAATTAATTGTCAGAGCAACTGGGCCGGGCATCGCGATTGTGCCGCGTGTACCGCCGCGGCGGCTGTCATTATATTTTTCTCGCATTTTTAAATGTTGTTCGACATGGCAAAAACAACGCGTTGCTGCTTAATTTGTCGTAATTAATGCTTATGAATAGTTTGTACTTGTCTTTATTTGTTCGAGCTACTTAATTCGAGCCAATGAATGCGCTCTATACTTATCAAGTTGGCCAAACGAAACAGGAGTGTGCGACGCTCTTTGTTTAAGGTTTCCAAACAAATTCCAATACTACGTTATCCTAATCTTAAGCATCTATTAATTAGGTTTAAAATCTCAAATAAATGGTTAGTCTATTAGTTTACGGCTTAAAACAACTTCTTGCCTTAAGGTCCCTTAATTCGGGTCAATCAAACTTTGTTAACTTTGTTTTGCAAAATTATAGTTTTGTTTAGTTTGAGTTTGATTTTTGCACTTTCCTAGTCTTATTTTCATACTTGCAATTAATAAAAAGACGCAGTTAAATTGTAACTAACCTGCAGTTTAACCAGCTCCGGATAATCGTTAGCGAGCTTAGCGAGCTCCTGGTAATTAGCTTTTGCCATTGAGACAATCCACTCCTTTGCCTTGGGATGCGCAAGTGTAACATCGGGTGAATCCTTTTCCTCAATTAATTGCTAAAAAGACATAAAAAGAGGGTACCAAAGCGCATAAATTAATTATACATGTTTCTACCACTTCATTTACAAAAGGCGCGGGGGCGTCGCGAAGTGGTAAAAAAAAAACAACAGATATATAAGCATATAGAAAAGAACGACATGAAACGGGTATAAAACATAGAAAGCCCATTGAAAGCATTAACGCCAACACACATTTGGATCTTAGAACACACACATGTCGACTTGTGTGTGTGCGTGTGTGTATATGCTCCAGCAATCTTTGTGGCATCCAATGGATGCCGCTTAGAGCGGGGAGAGGGAAGGGGGGGCGGGGCTGTAGATTGGGGCGTGGGGCGTGTGTATAAAAGCTGGCATAATTATGCGCACGCATTCGACAACGGCGCCGTCGCCATGTTCTTTCCCATAATTATGAAGGTAATAATTTTTATTTATTAGGCGCGTGCTTTAGGCAGATTGTGCGCCGGATTTTCTTTAGCGACGCGCTAAATGAAATAGAGCTCCAGAACGCCGGCGAAAGTTGTTTCCTTCCTTTGGTTTTTTCTTTTTGTTTTTTTCCTTTTTGGTGATTTACACATTTCGACTGGGTATGGGGTGGGGTTTAACCACCACATACGCACGCATTCCCACTGATAATGAGCACTCTAATGAGCGAGGGGCGCTGGCACACATGTGCCAACGACAACAACAACAATGGCTGGAAACATGTGTGCCTCATATTTACGAGCGCGGAAAACATTTTCGGCAACTAATTATCCATTCGCATAATGTTCGCGCTGCTAACAAGCTGCAAAAGAGTCAGCTTTTATTTACCTGTATCTGTATCTGTATCTGCCGAGCACCACCCCCAAAAACAACAACAACAACAATAACGAAAAAAAACTCCCCGCTTTTCATAATGTAACAATAGCTAATAAATGCGAGTACACATGGTTGTACGGCATTTAGCCGCAGGATGCAACAGCTCTTCTGCCCTCGAGACTCCTTTCATATTTACACGCCACTTGACTTTGGGAGTGCTCACGTTTTTCCAATTACTCGCTGTGCTCGAACGCACCGGAGCTAATCCCTGTTAGCCACCCGCTCAGGTAGATGACGATGGCGCCATTTGCAAATGCCGAATGCCGCATGCCGCATGCCGCATGCCACACACCTCATGCCACATGCCGCCTGCCTCCTGCCGCATAGCGAAGGCCGATTGCCGTTTGTCGTTTGCCGAATAGCCGACAAGGTGAGCGAGACGAGCGTTACACACAAAAAAAGTGAAACAGCAGCAGAACAGAAAACATAACAGAACAAACATTGCAAAAGTAAGGCCCCGGGCAAAGTGGCCATGTCAATGCTAAACAAAAGAACAGAACCGCCCCAAGTCTCCACCCAAAAATTGGCCACTGCAATGGGTATGTTACCCTCTACGGTTATGCGGGGGTAAAACAAAATAAACAAGCGTACTCTCATCAAAAGTGCACGACTGGGGGATACCCTAAAACCAGCATGTAAAACAAAATAAACAAGTGTGCTCTGTTCAGTGCGCGAATGGGAGATACCCTGTATCTAAAAGAAAGCTGCACTAACAAAGATTTTGGCTTCCTTCTATACATAAATTCACACTTGCAGCTGCTGTGCACCTTCTTGCATCAGCCTCACACTGAGAAAAATGCGCTTTTTTTTATGATGAAACTTTCGAGGTTGTAAAAACATTGACTTAAGTGGGAAGATTTACCTCTACCAATAAATTTTTTGTTCAATTTTGGAGGAACAGGGGGAAACCTTATTTCAAAAAAGTTTTTATTTTCTGATTTAATGTTGATTTGGAGAAGAAAACCCTGTCTGCACGGGCACAACTATTACCTACTTTCAAAATTTCAAGTAAATTTCAAATAAGTCTCTGGTACTGGCGTTAACAGTCTAGATCGATTATTGATGCTGATCAGGAATATATATATATATATATATATGAACCTCACGGGGTCGGCGATGTCACCTTCTGCCTGTTACATTTACACTTGCACATAACCATAACACCCATTTTTTTTACTCATTTTCAATGGTTGCAGAGTAGAACAAAAAAAAAAAAAACAGAAGCGACTGCTGCTCGTTGGCTGCCCTTGTCTAGTTGGTGGCCATTTCTCCCCAATCGCTTGTTTGTTGGCTGGCTTTCTTATGTCCTGTGTGTCCCTTTATGCAAGATATTATATCACACTGCTAGCCGTTGTCCTCCGCCATGCCAGGCCAAGCCGGGCCAGGCCACAGCAGACCAGACCAGACCCGACCCAACCAGACCGTGCCATGTCCTGTGCGGCGCTGGGCTGTGTCCTTTCGCTCTGTGTGTGTGTTTGCGTTTGCCACCACCCGAAAGTTACCTTTGGCTCCCTTAAAAACGGATGAAGCCACAAAATGGTCATGTTTGCCATTGCCGTATGCCGTATACCGTAGTCGTTGCCATTGTCCGCTCTGATCACAACACAAGTTGCCAATGCCGGGCGGCGGAGGCGGCACCGGTTGGTTGATGCTCCACGTCCTCGATGGGTCGACATTGTTGCTCTTGTTGTAAATTTAACCGCTTCGGGACATACTGCGTTGTTGTTTAACAGCAATAACAACTTTTGGTTTGTTTCCTTACATTTTTAATTGGGTCCTTTGTGGTCGCCTGGCCGTGATGAGTATAGCTTTGCCTAACTAATTTCTATTGCTGCTTATTGGCTATGTTAACATGTTTCACCAACTTGTTTTTATCCAAAAAGGGTTTTTCTCTTAACCCGCCCCCATTCCACTCCCTCGTTGGACTTAATATGCATATTGGGACACGGGCACTGGCCACCAAAGTACCTTGTGGGTTAATAAAAATATATGTGGTCTGTTTGATGCTGCAGTCGGGCTTCATTTCGTTGCCCGTTAAGCAGCACTACAAACGGGTAACAGTCCTTTAAAATTGTTAATTTAGTGATTTTGGGACAAACACTATGCCATGTATGTCCAGGGATATAAAGTCAACTAACCTAGCTTTAGATGTACAAAACTGTGTGAGGGCTCTTGAATTGTTAAAGCGACAATGACTGAGGCTTAACAGAGTCTAGACAAACACATTTTCACAAAAGAAGTCATATTTTCAATCATGGTTTCCGATCCTATATAAAAATATTATAGTTACATTATTGTCGCACTGAGCAAGTTTGTTTAAGCTTACGATTAAAGGGCTGTCAACTTGTTAGGATTATTAATCTTAGCAGATACATTTGTAAGCAAGTAAGTTAACTTTTTAATTAGCGAAGATCTTAGACAGCAGATTCGTTAAACTTTTTAAACTTTTTAGCTGAAGTTTAAACATATATACTTGGAACTAAATGCAGAGCCTGTCTATCTTTGGGTACAATATTTTAAAAATTATTTCAGTTCGATTTAGATAAAGATAATTAGAATGTATCTGTTGTTAACACCTAGGGATAAGCGCAACATTCAAAACAGCTGTCAAACGTTAGTGATTTTCTTACACAGACAAGTTTAATAAACATTATTGGCAGATCAATTTCAGCTCAACGTTAGATATATATTTCGATAAAGTGCTTATATCTTAAAGTGGGTGCTGCCTAAATGCACAAATTGCCAACTCATGAAGCTAATTAAAAAACACTCGAAACGAATTTAATTGATCAGCTTGCAAGGCAGAACAAGCCCGTAGCGATTACAGTTGCGGCGCCAAGATTTCACGGTCTATATTGATGGATCTATGTGCGTCAGTTGATCGCGGGAAAAATATGAAGCACGGGCATACCATTTGAAAACTCTTTCGTGCATGATTTGGCACTTTTTCTACCATTTTTGGATGATTAATAATTTTTTATTAAACAGAATCCGTCGAGGGATGGTAATAAGTAAAGATTGCTGGCGCCGTCTTAATTTTTTTTATTTTATTTTTTACTTGGGATTGTTGATTTGTCTTGTTAGCGCACAGATTTGTTAACAATTTTTACAGGTTTACAGCTTGGACAATGATGTTTGTAAACTATCTGAATAGGAGAATATGTTGCTCAATTAATTTCAAAAGTTTGTAATTAGGTTTGACTAGGTTTAACTGGGATAATATGTAAGGGGAATGGTTAGGCACATAGTTATCGAGTTTGGTCAAGAATTGTTACAACAACGCAAAGTTTATTAACCCATTTTACGACCGATTCTTCCTGATACATAGATTCGTTCTGCAGATCAAAAAATGAACTAAGGGCTTACATAAGTATAGCTCGCGACTGCTCGACTGTGAATACCCTGTGCTCAGCACTAGACAGAATCGTCTTCTATCAGCTAATAGAGGAAATATTTGTTGCATGTAATTGGGCAACATTAATCCGGAAACATGGAAAACGTGAGAAAACTAACATAAATTCTGTGATTTTTAGTCGCTGGAAAACGTTTCGATACATGTAAACATTAATTTAACACACATAAGTGGACAAGAGTGTGCCTGTGTGTGAATGTGTGTGTGCACAAATAGGCACTTAAGTCTTTTCCTTAGTGTTTTAGTCGAGTGTTGAGTTTTTATAGCGCTTGACATGCAGTTGACAATTTCGAGTTCCGACTTTGACATCCATCTACTGCTGCAGCCTGTCGCCCCGCCTGGACGTGCTTGTGCACGGACGGAGCATACACATTCATCTAGCGTTCGTTCTGGGATGATTTATGCAGTTGCCTTTGCTTTATGCCTAAACCCGAATACTTTGATTGACAGCCCTGAGTGGATGACAGTTGTTTGTCAATTCAGCCCATTGGTAATTGCCGGCGTCTTTAACTCGAAAAACATTTGCTTCGAAACGATTTTCTCGTAACGCTTGACAAATTTTTAACATGTTGTCGCCTTTTATTTTCGGCTATATGCATAGCCAATATATCCACACATTTATCCATACACACATGAATGTACTCAATGAATAGCTCGAAACTCAGTTGTACTCCGTTGATTTCTGTAAGAATGGCACAAAAGAATTTCGAGTTTTGCTAGCGAAACTTTAGCAATGCCATCAAAATACATATTTCAGGTGTGACTTAATTTGATTAAACTGCATTACTTGATTTGAAATAAAAGCTTTTTAAGACTTGGAAACAGCTCAGGTAATTTGATATAGTATAGAGAACGTTAGGATATCTTTGAAAAGCAGAAGATTTAATACTATGGTATACGGTTTCGCGGACAGGTGAGAGTAGAGTAGAAATGCAGAGTTTGATGAAAATATCTTGGAAAACCGATTTAGCCATAAGAAAACTCATTCTTCGTCCAATTCTGCCTATAGACCTTTATAGAGTTGTACTATTTTCATTGGATTTAGATAAAAGCAGCATATTTTAACAAGTAAATGGAGGGCTTAGTCAAGACATCTTTGTGAATCTGTAATTACATCCCTGATTAGCTAAATCCACAATTAATGCAACAGAAGAGCATTCAAATTACGCTTAACTGTCTGCAACATTTTCCATTAAATGTTGGCAGGGCGAGTGGGCGGCGCATAATGAAAAAAGTTATATATTAACAAAGTACATGCGTCGGTGAATGCATGTACGCATGTCAAGCACACATATATTTATATAGATATCTGAAAGAATGAGTGACGCTGATGACAATGGGCCGAATGGCCAGACGGACAGACAACCAGACTGGCAGACGTTGCAGCGGGCGCATGTAATGTTATGAAACTTACATTTTATTGTCCACGAATAAAATTAATGGATTTGTACAATTCGAATGTGCTGGTGGCAGTTCGTGACACACACACTCACACACACACACACACACACACACTCTGCTGACAGTTGCGACCAAGCCAGCAGTTCCACTCGAGCTATATTTAAGTCTGGTGCCTAAGTGCCCGCGTTGGTGTGAGACAAGACCCTCATCTGGGAATTTGTTGCGAATTAGATTTAAGAATCACACAGAATCAGTGTAGGCCAGATCTAATCTGCCTTTAAATTGCTCTACGATCATAGAAAATGGAATTCGGAAAGTTCTTGGCATGCAATTTGAAAAATTAATCATCACAATAAAGCAAGACGAATTCGTAAAATGCAAAAACTGTGCGTTTTTTATTTGGTTTGGTTTTGTTCTGTTTGACACAGAAACAAACGCGACGAACAGAATCTCACTCTAAATGCTTCCCACAGGAAGTGGGGAATAGCTAAAAGCGGCCCAGTTGGAACTGCTGGCCGAGCAGCACCAACGATGCGCGACTGGCATTGGCAAGCCATCGCACCCGCACCCGCATCTTATGCTGGGCTCAATGTTAACCGGTTTTGTTGAACATATAAAAACACGTAAGACAGCTCTAACTGCGAGTGCTCGACTAGAAGATACCCTCAGCTAGACGCCAAGCTACTTTTATAAACAATTTAGCTTCCTTTTATAAATACAGGCAAGTTAGAATGTCGTATCAAGAAAATATACACAATAGGGTCGGAAATTCTTCCTTCTTCTGCCTACTAAAAACATTTCTACAACAATATACCCATTTGCAATGGGGCAAGGGTATACAAAACATACCTTCTCTGGTTTTTTCTTGGGCGGCGGCGATATTATTTTAGCCTCTTCTTCGGAGGCCATCCGGTTGAATTTACGTGTCGCTTCCTTAACGCTGATGGGATTCTCAGCCGCGTCGCCCGCCTCTGTGCCGGACACTTTGTCTGTGGCCGAGCTATCGGTTGATGCGCCCGACGAGAAAGAGAAGCGCGGAATATTCTCCTTGTTGCCGGTCTCGTCCACAGAATTGGCACGGGATACAGACTTGGCACCAGCAACGGCAACGGTGTCGAGCTCGTTGTTCGTGTCAACATCTGGCTTGGCAGATGATTGCAGCTCGAGGCGCGCTGGGTCAATGCGTTGCATGGCGGCTGTGAATTCGTTAACGCAATCCCGATAGCTTTCCACTTGACCCGGGTGTACAACAATGCCGCTGCTGACGATTGCAGCCGGCACGGGCGTTGGTGCTGCTGCCACTGGCGACTGTTGCACCTCGGGCGGAGCTTTGTAGGGCGGCGGCTGTCTGAGGGGCGAGACGCCGCTGTCGGTAACAGATACCAGCGAGCCAGCTCCTGGGCTGGACGGTGTCGAGGCATTGCCAGCGGCCTCGACGGCGCGCTCCACAACCTCTTCGGAGGGGCACTCATTGATATACTTTTTGCGCAGTATTAGATACTTTTGGTTGTTTTCGTTTTTGATTGTTGACAGCAGCGTCACGTATGTTTTGAAGCGTTTGCGTGCCTCGGCCTCATCTGAAATTAGATTTCAGTAGCGTTTAGTTGGGGTTTGACTTATGATGTCAACAGGTAGTTTAACATATACACAATTACGCATTTCGCATGGAATGGACTCTGACTCACTTTGGGTGTGCGTTAGATATTTCTTAAAGTGCTTGACAAGCGCATGGTTTGTCACCTTGCCATCGTTTTGCAGCATATAATTTCGTATATCCACAATCGATAGCTGCTTTGTTGTGTCGTTTGCACTCATATTTACACAATTCACAGCTTATTGCACACAATTAAATATTAAACCAAAAAGTATTCGCACCAAAACTAAACAAATACGCAGTCGCCAGGGCTGCACAGTAACAAACGTCAGCTGGCTGCTGCTGGAGTGCGAGCCAAGACCAAGGCGAGTGTCAGCCCTGCTGCTTCGCGGAAAAAAGCTGACTGCTATGTGACCAGGCCAATTCGAACAAATAGGAATAGGATTTTATTAATTTTATTTATTCTCAATTGTAATTATTTATGTATTTAAGTTTATGTACAGAAGCCAAAAATGTATTTTAAAATAATATTTTATATATATATATATATCTTTGCATAGTTACTCAGGGCAAATCTATATATATGCATATGTACATACATATGTTCCGTTGCTGCACATACATAAATATTATAAAATATATATGGATATTATTTGCATATACGTATGTTAGTTAACATGAACATTATAAACTTGTCAGATAAAATATAAAATATACATATATATATATAAATATATATAAATGTAACTGCTGAATAAAATCGTGAGGAATTTAATAAACAATTTTGTCCAATTGCGAAAACATTTTGTAACTTCCTTCATAACTCATATACCCTGTACATTTCGACTTTACATTGATTTATTCTCCACATTTAGCTCTACAGCGCAATGTTAAATACAATTACAATATCTCTTTTTGTGCGGCATTTAGAAAGATGTCAGTTTTATCAGACAAAGACGTACAAATTGTTTAAATTTCAATTTGACCGCAACCGATGTCGACAAAGATACTGTCAGTAGCATCGCAGAATGAGATTAAGCAGCCGAACAGTTTGTTTTGTGGGTGGCAAGACGAAATCTGTGAATGGTAATGTTACGTACATTCGGGCTATATGAGAGAAAAGTGTTAATTTCATTTTCGATTTGCCAAATGCGATTGCGAAGGGAATTGTCGAAAGGCCGTCATTTATCATGTGCACATGCAAGTAGTCTCCGGCCTGGCAGGGGAATCATCACAGTTAGGAGCTTAGTTTGTTCAAGTCTAGGCCGGCTGATGTTGGCAATGTCTGTGCACCATGTCTCTGTGGCTTCGACGTCGATGAGAACGACAATGGCGTATCTGGATACACAGATTGGGATTGTATCTTTCACTTACATTTCAAGTTTCAAATGTCAAGCTGTGTGTGGTTGTTTTTGTTGTTGTTGTTGTCTGACTGCGCCCACCCATTGGCCCAATATGCCTTTCAGTCGACGAAACGTATATTCATTTGCATATTGCAATTACAAACTGTATAATTTCGTTCGAAACCACATACGTCTCCTACAACATATCAAGACATAAAGTTAATTTGGATTTTTTAGTAGCGAAAAGTATATAAATTTAAGTCAAACAGAGTCGGGTCGTGCATTTATGACCACGGCACACTCTATTTTTGCCTGAGTTGTACTAAAACTTAGTGAAAGGCTTCTCTGAGTTATACAAACTGATTTTAGAACCTAAAAACATTTAATTATTCACTTTTGAACGATTACCAAATTGATATTTAACTTAAGTCCTTTCGAAGTCATGAAAATCGGAGAGAAAGGCGCTTTAAAAAACGTAAGGGGAGCATTTGAGAGGTAGGTTAATAGTCTCCATTAAAAGGAGATCGACAGTAATTCATTTGTCAAATTTTTAGATACTAACTAAAAAGTATCTGTAAATAATTAATACATTTCATTATTTGAGATCATAACTTCATACTTGCTTTGAAGTGAAATGTCTCAGAGATTAAAGTGATTTTTGCCATCATTATATCGCCTGCCTAACTAATTACTCTATTTATAAGCACTCAATACATTTTTAAAAACTATAGTGCACACGTAGAATTACCCCAAGCTTTGATTACATATCCCACTATAATAACATATCTGTATAGTTTATAGAGGAGTTTTTTTAAATGTTCATTAGTGAAATATGTATTATACAAAAATCTGGTGCATATTACATTAGGATTCAGCATTATATGCTCTGTTCTTTAAAAACAATCTATGTTTCTTCGAAAGTGAATTTTAGCCTGATATTTTCAGTTTTCAGATCGTTGCATTCTATAATATACAAATACATACATATAATCAAGGCTGCATCTTTAAAGCAAACAATCGTTTTGACGCGGAGCCGAATGTGTCTGTAAATATCTGTGTGTGCCTGTCTGGCTGTGTGTTTGTTACCAATCGCACGATGGTTGGCATTCATTTGTTGTAGGATTGAGCCATTGTCACCGATTGTCTCTGGAGCTGGCGCCTGATAAGCGCCGCAAATTAAATGAAATATATTATATAAAATAGCTTGAGGCGTTTTGTGCCACGACTCTCAGAGAATTTGAACGTCTGAAGCCGTTGCCAGCTCGAGGGAAATCTTAGTATGCGAAGACAGGCTGGTTGGAAGGCGAGCAATGGAATCCGTCGTGAAGCTCCTGTGAGTGAAAAATCCCCTCCGCTCCAACCGCTGCCGCAAGCCTCAGCTCTGGGCCGGTCTATGGCGTCTATGCCGACTGCCTGACAACAGCTCCGATCGTCGATAGCTGGAACGTTTGTCTTGTCATGGTGGGGCTGCTGCAGTATAATTGGCAATTGGGAATGGGCTTATTCACTTTTATGACTCTTTTTTTTCTCTTTTTGTGTTTTTTTTTTTTTTTTGGTTTGCCAACTGGCGACTGACACTGACTGCGTCTGTTGCGGGTCTACGACTAGGTCTATCTATTTCAGTCACATCGAAGTCGTGGCTGGCTAGTTGTTTAGATGTTTCCTCTTTTCTTTCCCACTTGGGCTTCTTATTTTCATACCCTGAACACATTGGCGAAAAGGGTATAATGGCTGTGTGCAAATTAATATAACAGAGAAAAGCAGGCCCTTTTTTGTGTACATAAAATATATATATTCTTGATAGGTCTTAACAGTCGAGGAGATCTAGTCAAGCTTGTCTATCTGACTCAGAGTCTTTAATACTTAAGAGATTTAAAATTTGGAACGGTTGAGTTTCTTAAACATAAATTTTAAAGCATCCACAGATCCAGAATATTTTCCTTTAAAATACTTCATACATCCACTTTGAAAGGAGCATTTCCTATAGAAGGAAGGCAGCAGCTCAGCTCTCGATTCGAGGGTATCTCAGAGCCGGGCTCTTTTGTCTGGAGTATTCTTAATTGTTTTTTTGATTTTGTTGCCTGTCTCCAATGGGTCCCTGTTGACCCCCGGCGAGTGGCGCCTAAAGTTACATGCGAGCTTATCGAAGTTGCCAGCCAAGTCTTTCCCCTCAGCCGCCTCCCCACCAAACGGATTGAACGTTAAGATCGGCCACAGCTGTCACAAGGTTTTTGAAAAGTGTTTGAGATTTATTGTGGCTCAACCTGGACAAGTGTTGGGAGTTGGACTGAGTAGGCCGCAGCCTGTGTGTGTGTGTTTGCACACACAAGCAGCAAACAGATGTCCGGCTTTCCAGGCAGGGCCTGGGATTGTGCCAGTCCTTGGCAGCCTTTTAAGTACTCTCCTGCCATCTCATTATCGAACCATTACCAAATGAGCAGTGCGCATTATAAATGAGCACATAAAACATAAACGTTGTCGCTGCGTTCGCTGAGCTCAAGAGCCGATTATTGCAATTTAACACCCCCGCCGCTCCGCACTGTCGCACTTGCAGTAGTCGCTGTCATCCCCGTCCCACTCTCCCTCTCGCACTTTGACGGCACTCACACGTCAAAATGTCGTCGCCGGCCTCGTCATATGTTGCTATTTCCGTAGCGACTCGCATCCAGAATTGAGACCGGGAACTCACTCAGATGCCTGTGGAACGGCTGCCTTCGGCGGCTGCGGTCAAACGGTTTAACTCGCACCGGGATTTCGGCTCGTTTCGCTCGGCTTAGCTCAGCTCCCAAGTGGGATTATGTCACTTTCCTACTGACATTTGCATTTTGATTGACAAACTCATTTGGCAATCCACAACCGAAGCGGCTCAGCATTATTCTGTCTCGTCCTGCGCCACCCCCCACACCGTATCCGGCAGAAGGCATTGTTTGCCAAAGCGCTTAAAAGAATTTACCAATTACATCTAAACACGAGCCTGGCAAATACATTAAATGTTTGTATGTCCTTTGCACTTGCAGCCGATTACCATTTCGTGTTTTCAATAGAATTCGTATGCAATAATAGGTCTTATGACGCGGCTATTAGACTGTCAATTAAAAAGATCTATTTAAACAGTTAAACTTTTAAACAGAAAGGTATCTACGTATGAATATGCTGTGGTGTGGTGGCTGAATTACCTCACAACTTTTGAGCCCAATATATCCTCATAAGGTGTGGGCTTTTACAAAATGCGGCAAACACGTCTCTAATTTATTTATTAAAAAGTGTTTACAATTTTTGAAGTATTTTGTGCCGTGAGCTTCAGAAGCGAAGCAAGTTATATTCAAAGCAGAGGTCTCTAATATATACTTATAAACTTTTACCCTAATTGAGATAAAGTTCTAAAGGGCAAAACAATTGCGAAGTTGTTTTTGAAAATTCAACTTTAAGCCCCAAATGTTGTTGCTCAATATAAAGATGGTTGCTAGGACAACATGATCGATTTGAATGTTTATTTAATAGCGTGCAATTTTATGGATACCAGCTAAGCACTTCAATATAAACATTTTGGCATTGTGTAATGGAAATCAATTATGTAACATTGCGATATTTCCCTTTGACAATTTTTATGTATTCTGACATCCATTAAAGTCGGGCCTGCTGACAATGACAACAAAAACAACAGCAACAACAGCAACAACAACAACAACAACAACATCAACTGCAACAATGCCAAAAACAATGGTCGCGTAGTGCGTGCCCCATCCACAGCAACTGCGACTGTTACTGCCACTGCCACAGCTACTGCTACTGCCACTGCCACTGCCCTCGTCTTCATCAGGCAGTCGTGTCAGCAGCGAGTGTTGTGACAGTTTTGTCGCCTGAGTTTGCAAGCGAGAATAATAAAAATGAAAATAAAAATAATTCATTTTGCATGGTGGTACTTTTTGCTACAATTTTTAGGGCTTGGGTTCGGGTTTGAATCTGGATTTGGGTTTGGGTATGGGTTTGGGTTTTTGGCTACGGGCACTCGAATCATTGCCGTTACCATTTGGCAGCTATTTTGAAATTGATATATGCATAAACCGCAGTGACAGATGTTGCAATTAAAACGGCATAAAATGCGCGTCCCTCAGCCGGCTAATGGCTGAGAGGGGTGCGGCTAGGGGAGAGAGTGTGGCGCGGCAGGCAACCACCGCGTGCATTTGGATGACATTTATGCAATTCGAGTGGCGCGAAAAGTGAACGCTGTCAGCGTGACAGTCGGTCGGACAGCTCAATTGTCAAAATAGGTTTAAGTGGCGGCAAACTGATTTGTAAAGTGGAACTACTCTTGACGTAACCGAGATGCCTCTTGATTGAGCCAGCCTGGTAGTCAGGAGTTTTCTGCCCAGCCCCCCATCCCTTTACCCATGGCGCACCAAGGGTGGTCAATGTGGCGGCCGCAAATGGAAACGCCCCATGTGGCTGGCACTCGTCGTCGTACCGTCATGCTGACCCATTGATTGATTGCATTTGACTCAGCGCCCGTTCGTCCGCCTCCCGCTGCCCGCTGTTGTTGGCAAAAAGTGCAGCTCGTAAAACGCGCAACAGAGCAAATATTGTACTTAACACCCAGAGGGACACTTTGAAGTGGCTTTTGCTGGCGTTCACCTCCATCTCGTTCCTCTGCCTCGGCCAGCGAGTCGCCATTTTTCCTTCACATCCCTTTAAATTTGTTTACGCGAATTGTTTTTGGTCATTTGCTGCTTTAAGCCAACATACTGTTGCTCTCGTTTTATGCACTTAAAGTAGGGTATTATCATTTTGTCAGAAGAGAAGTCCTTATACGTTTTTAAAAAGTATCTATAATTCTTGTATCACGATTTTTTTTTAGGTTTCTCAATCTAGATCAAGCCCATCATTTTAGAGCTTCACGATGTTTCTTTAATATGAGGAAAACGTTATCAAGAATATCAATATCAAATCTAACTACAGAATCGGAGTAAGAGCATTTCTTAGCGTATTTAACGTTCGGCGTGTCGTAGTCAGTTGTTTTTTCTTGTTTTGATTCTCGTTGGATTTGGGTGGTACTTGCGCCTTGTATGTATTTGTTACAACCATATATCTTGCGCTTGGCAAGGACACGCCCATACCTTATGGCGCAATTCCATCATGTCAGGCACACTTTTTGGTTTTATAGGTTAATTCGCTTTTATTACATTATCATAAAAAGTAAACAAAACAACACGAACTTCACCTCACCTCGCCGTGGACTCGACCACATCAGAGCACACAAATACAGTGAATACGCTCTTGATGCGCCCGCTGTGTATGTGTTTTAGTTGGCTTTCTGGCTGTCGCCCTATAAAAAGCAGCTCGTAAAATTATATATTTCGAATATGCTGCTCTGCGGTAAGTTCGTTTAAGTGCAACATTTTTTCAAAATTTTATTAAATCTCAGATGCATCTGATTTCAAATATAAAGTTCACCAAGTACCTTAGAGAATTTAATACAGCAAGAGATCAAAAACTTTTGTCACTTTGCCACAAAACTTTAAAGTACATTCGCAAGGTAAAACTAGTGCCTATTAGCTAATTGGCTCTAGTCTTAAAAAATAATGTCTGGAAGAATTGTATGCATGTTACATGCTAGATAAGATAAACACTTTTTAAACGATGTTAATAGATTAGATATTATGTCTTCCTTAAGTACTTCGAATGCAGCTCAAAGTAAACAGGGTTTTCTAAAGCATATCAATTGATCTGTATCGCAATGATATACAAAATTTATAATAATAATAATATGAACTTGATTTTTATAATTGCATTGAAAATCGAGTTTATAAATGAATTACTTTTCTATTTATTTTACTTAATTTTCTATTGTATATATATATTTTCATGAAAAGTAGCCTCTATCAGCCAAGGCAAAAAATGTATATCTGTTTCCTCAATGCAATTAAAAAGAATATTTATTATTTCGTTTAAAATATGTCAAAAGAAAATTAATGGCGAATATGAATAAAAATATGGCACAATGGCTTTCAAAATTTTTAAAAATATTTTTAGATTAAAGACACAAATAAATCATCCAATTTAATGTATTTAACCATGGTTAACTGTGCGTGAGCTCAGATAAAAAACAAACAAACAAAAAATATTATATGTTGATTAAAAAATTATAAATATATATATATTTGGGAGTGCAGGCCATCCGAAATATGTGTGAACCTTTTCTTAAATATTTAAAAATTTTTTTAATAATCTTAACATAGCCTCAAATTTGTATTGCAATTTTATGGTATATTACACGCTAACAACAAATTAATCTTACTTAACGTATTCACATATAAAATGTATGTGTATATAACTCATAATATTAAAAAACTTGTATAAAAGTTTGTTTCTGTTTGATATATATTAACTTTTCACTTAGTTTAGCAATAAAGCAAAAGGTAGTGCACTGTACAACTGCTGCTTATCTCTTTGAACAGCACTTATCTAAAAATATAGGCCAACCTATTTTTTGTTTTGTTTGTTTTTTTTTTCATTAATATTATTTTGTTGTTGCTACGTCACGATCGTTCATGTTGAATGAGATTCGGCGTAAAGTCGCTCGGCCGAAAGGTAAACAAACATCAGCGACTAGCCAAACAAAACAAATGGGCGTGCCCAATATGGAAACACTACCCCAGGCCACGGGAAAGCGTCCAAATAAGAAGTAATTAATGGTCGTATTTCCATTTCGTTTTTGCTTTCTTTTGTTTGGCTCAAATAGTAGCTGCTGCTGCTAATAAAAGTCGCACCTGTCAATGGAGCAAGCGATTGAACAACACAGAGAACTGCCTGACGTCACACACACACACACACACACACACACACACACACACACACACAAACACACGAATAGCGCATGGAACGCTCTGATTGGTGGTAAGGTGTCGCACTTCCAGGCAGCCGTTGCCGTGTTTGTTTTCTCTCCTGGCTTGGGCGGAAAAGCGGGCGAGCGCACGTGTGTGTGTGCGTGAGCGTTGGTGGTGTGCGTGTGTGTGTGCATTGGAACGATATAGTCGACACCACCAGCCGCCAGTAGCACGGCTCGGAGGGCGTTGCCGTCGAACGTCGCCGTCGCACATTTCCAGCCTGCCTCTAAACAAGTCCATTTCCATTCTAGTTGGAGAGAGAGCGCCTAGCGTTGTCTCGCTCACGCCCTGCACGGGCCCGATTGCAACGGAATGCGAGTGCGCTGAGCAACGGCATTCGTATTAGCAGCTCTCGTGCCGGTTTGTGAGTAACCATCCGCAACCAGTTCGTGTTCGAACGTACATTGGTGAACATCTGGAGCGCGCAACCGTCGCCGTCGTCGTCGCCGTCGCTGACTCCGGTCTACGTTTCGTTTTGCGTATGCGTTTGCGTTTGCGTGCATCTAAAATTTGTATCTGTATCTGTAGCTGTTGCTGTAGCTGTGTATCTGTATTTGTGCGCCTGTCTGTGTGCGGATAAGCGTTGCAATTGTTATGGTTATGTTTATGTCGGTATTGTTGTCGTCAGTCGCCGCTACGCTCAATAATCCCAATGTTGATTCTGGTCTGTCGCTCGGTCGGTGATTGTGAACTGAGCTCGTGTTTTCAATTTTGTTTATGCGTGATTCCCCAACGGTAAAATTGTCACCGTGCAACGTACTAAACGCTATTGGGCAGAAAACTTAAAGAGATCGCCCATCGCATCGAATTGAACTCCCATATCGAATCGCATTTGATTCGCGCAACAATTCTGGTGCTAAAATACACACATTCATAGTACTTAAAATAATTGTTAATTTAAACTAAAAATAAAGGAAAACACAGCTCAACTAAGCCCAAGTTTCATTGGCAATGGCCGCTATACACAATTTGGATATGGCGGTTTTCCGTCGGCATCACAGGTGGGCTATCAAATTTCCAAAAACCAAAGCAAAAAAACATATACGTACAAATTTTTATAACTTGAGACTGTGTTGTCACTCGTTAATTTGCATATTTCAAAAAAGAGAAATAAAATATTATAGTGATAAGTTTTTGGCGTATTTAATGAGACATTTATATAAAATTCTAATTCTAGCTTATAAGCTCACATTATTATTAGAGCAATTTCTTTCTCTCTCACTAAAATTCCCTCTCCTAAAATGAGCAGATAAATTATTAGCTGGTAGTTAAGTTTTTGAAAAACTTTTTCATTCCCATGCTTTACTCTCACCCGAACAATTGGCTTAAGCAAAGCTCACAAGTCAAGTGGCAAGCTGAAGATGCTGCAGAATTAACTGTGAAGGAGGGGGCCAGGTGAGAGTGGGAGGTGGCAAGCACACGCACACACACGTACACATACACACACACACACACGCATACAGTCACGCACACACACGGCGGCTGGACAAGCAGTTGAGCATGTGAAACTGTTGAAAAGTCAATAAAATTCAATTGCTACGATCGTAAATCATAAAATTTATAACCGTAAAGTGACAGCTCAGAGCAGGCTCTGGGAATGCGCCTGCGCATGCGCTCACGACGTACGTGAGCAGGCAGTCAATGAAAGCCTGTGCAGGCCCAGCAGCTCGCCGGGCCCAGATGCTGCCACACCGATAGTGGAATCAGTGGCGGCAACGGCTACCGGAGGTCCAACATCAGACGTTCAAGCCAAACGATCGGTGCACAGATCCAACAGACAGATCGCAGCGATGACTTAAAGGCTGAGCAAAAATGTAGAACTCGGCGACAAGGCGGCCCCACGATGTGATCTACTTTACATTGGGACTGCATTCCCATTCCTGCACTGGCTACTGGTCCCGGCGAGCAACGCTCATGTGGCGCTTGCAGTTCCCACTATCAGCCTGGTTATCTGCCGCAGCAGCGGAAGTGGAGCAGGAGATGCGGGCGTGAAGGAGGAGTAGGAGAAGGAGGTGAAGAAGATGGAGGAGCTGGGACATTCCCGTTTTGCACTGGAGCCGCGCCGTAGACGCAGATGCAAGTCGGAGATTAGATCATTGAGCTCTCTGCGCTTTTGCGATTCAAAGAAATTGGTAGTAGTGCACACATGGCCAGCAAGGCCGCCGCAGCGATCTTATCAGAGCCAGGGTCTGCCTTGTATATGCCTGACTGCCTGACTGCCTGGCTGCCTGTCCTGAGCGAGTCGATGTTGTCCATGAGCGTGCTGTCCGCATGGGCGCCCTGTTCACATGGCCAGGCTGGCGCTTCCTTCTCAGCTTCAGCTTCCTTTTTACGCAGCACTCTTGACCATTGGATGCGCTCATCATGAATAATGCATTCGGGCACGGTGCGGCGGAATCTGCCATTCGCATAGAACTCCCTATATGGTGTCGCCTATCAGATCAGTTGTCATAATTCTCATATTCTGTTTGTGTGAGAGAGCCCTCTGACGCTTCATGGGAACGCTGAGTGCAGATTGGCTGGCTGGCTGTTTGAGGTCCTTTATGGGTTTCCACCTTTTTTATTTCACATTTTTTTAATGTTTTTTTTTTTTCCTTTTTGTACTCGTGTACACATATATTTATTTTTCACTAATTAAAAAGCGCGACAAAAAAAAGTTGAATCAATCATTTGTTGAAATTTGATTAATGGCTGTTCTTTGATATACAGCCAGACGATGTCGACCTCGAAATTCAGTTATGATTGCTGCGCGGCGGGGCATGAGTCATATTTTCATATTTCTCATAGCTTCCATCGAAATTTCTAATGTGTTTCTTTTTTTTTTTTGTTTGCCAAAATATAGATTTTGGCTTATTATCAGCTTTGAGTGTGTATGTTCTTCTATGTTGTACAGTTTGTGTCTCAAGGATTAATTTCTTAATCGGAAATATACTAGCTCAAAATTAACTTAAAATTAGAAAATTCGCATTTGAAAGGGGTCTAAGGTAATAAAATGATCCGATTCAGGTACTGTAACCATGTTGTGCAGGCTTTCGTATAGTATATAGAGATTAGAAATGTTTCACTTAAAGCAAACCTCGGCCCAATCCTATGCTATATTAAAGTCGCAAAAAAATATCAATAAGATCGTACTAGAGTTTAGCGTATATATCCTTTAGTTGTTTCTGATGCTGAATGGGTATTTAAAATGTTGGATATGTGTGCAAATTAAGATACATGCAGTCAGACATTTTGGGGTGCAGCAACAATCGACAGATTATGTTAATGATTCCCAGATAATTATGAGTTTGAGCTGGTCGCAGACCGAGGGTAGCCTTCAACGGGAGCTGTAACCAAGAGGCGTATATATGACCTTTGGGCTAGTGTCTGCAGTCTGCAGTCTGCAGTCTGATAGCCAAGCTGAAGTCAACAACAGCAGCAACAACAACAATAACAACAACAACGACGACGACGATGGACGGCATTCGATCAATTTGTAGCTGTCCATCAGCAAAGTATTCAACTTAATTATAGGTTTATCGAATTATTTTTCGCAAAAAGGCAGCCGGACAGAGAGAAACACTCTGGAAAAATTGTAGCAGACCAACGTTTCGGGCTCGTTTCGCAGATTGTCCCGCGGCAATTTTCAGAAGCATTCGGATTGCATGTAGAGGCGAAGCTGCTCTTCTTCTTTAGCCTGTAAGCGTTGCCTGCCACACCCTCATTGATTTCTGGCATCTTGGGCTGCCGTCTGCACAGAGCATGGGTCCGGGCATGGGTCTGGCTCTGGCTCTGGCTCTGCGACTGGAACTGGGTCTGGTCCTGGGCTTGGCGCATTTTGCATATTAATTGCCGTGGCGGGCAAACGTCCAAGCGACTGGCGCATGCCATTGGCGAAACGCTTCAAGATGGAGAACATCAACTCTTAAATTTAGCTGCTGATGCTGCTGCTGCTGCTGTTGCTGCACTTTAAATCGATTTGCCGGGGTAATTGATGTAGCCGACATTACAGCAGTTCGTCAATGGTTTGGCAGTGATGTTTGCAAATATGGCGTACCGCGATTAATCGGTTGCAGGATTACGAAGCCGCGCACAGCTTCTGTACTCGAACTGCCTCTGGCGCTGATTGTGTGTGTTAACACCATATTCGCTTACATGTTATCGTTGCCATCGTGTAATGGGCCCTGTCTGTCGATTTTTCAAATTAAGCCTACGACGACCAGTTCCTCCATTGCACTCAAGAAGCTATGACGACCACGTCTCTCTCTCTCTCTCTCTCTCTATCTCTCTGACAGAATATATGTAGCTACGACCGGTCCAAAAACACGTGCATCAATATTTATGAACTCTTTGATGGTCGTTCGATGAACTGAAACCAAGCGCCAATTGCAAAATACTACAAGAAAATCCGCTGGAAAAACACACACATCATGCGTATTCATCGATCGTTCTAAGAACACATGTGAATACCGAATCTTGTTTTGCTATCGTATAGCAAATAATAATTCTAAAGAAAAAACAAACAAACTCATAATAATGTACGTACTACCTTTTTAAATGAAATTTAGATTACATCTACTTATATATCAATGTGCTCTGTCTATCGAAAATTTAAAATGTTTGTAACATTTTTAGTCCAGTTCAATTTTACTTTGTCTGGAGTTGAAATTGTTTCCTTGTTGAAAACTCATTATTTTTATTTTTATATATTTATATTTTATTTGTATATATTTATTTAACAACTTTTCACGCTTATCGCGCTTGTTAAACATTTTGTATAGGCGTACAAGTGTATTTTTCTTTATTAGAAAATACAAAATTTTAATTATGATAATTGATATCGTTTTAAGTGGTAAAAAAGTTATCAAACCTCTCAGAACACATTTGAAGTGCACGGAATAAGCGGTCATTCGAGTGTCTTTTGTTAGACTTGGCTGCTTATCACGATGCATTTCCTGTGTTTGTGTTTGGGAATTGAAAATTAAATTCGGAATTCGATTCGATGCGATTCGATTTAGATATAACATTCATTAATTATGTAAACCAGTGGCGATAGCTGGACTTCTATTCGAATACAAGACATAAGTAATTGATAAAAAGGTATATTCATTTGAATCTGTTGATTATATTATCGGGCCATTCATTCAGCTGAGAAATCCGAATCCGAATCTGGATCTGTATCCAAAGAGGGTGACAATTTTTCCACTTTAAATCAAGTCTTTGAGACTGCTTCTGTGGTGCGGCTCGCTTCGAAATGAAGTGGTGCAAAGATAATGGGAATGGGACACACATAGAATGTTGCGTATGCGCATGTTGTGCCTGAGTTTTTATATGCTGCTCTGCTCAATCTCAAGCTTCTCAATCTTTTTGGTATTTTGCAGCTCCTACCACCGAATGTGACGCAGACACCTGAAGACGCAGCCGCGAACGTGAACGCGTCTTCATTGGTGATGACAAACGCGCCGGCACTGAGCCCCACGGGTGGTTGCCGACTGTCAGGCGAGCCAACAGCCTGGCGGAGTTGGCGTTTCGGTGGTTGCGGGCGCCGGGGCCGGCGTTGCCGGTGATGCCTCAACGGGCGCTTTAAGTCCAGACGCGCTTTCACAGAACTCCAATGCGGCCACGGGTTCAACTGTGGCGGCTGGCGCTGTCTCTGGCCCTGATGCGATGCCCGGTGGCTCCCTGGACAGCAGCGCCGTGGGCACGACGCCTACAACGGGCAGCTCATGCTGCGAGAACGGTCGTCCTATTATGACCGATCCAGTCTCTGGCCAGACGGTCTGCTCCTGTCAATATGACTCGGCACGTCTGGCGCTATCCAGCTACTCGCGCCTGCCGGCGGCCAGTGGTCGGTGTCTACGGCTCCCCATATCCATCGACGGATCAGAACCCCTACCAGAGCATCGGCGTAGACAGCTCCGCCTTCTACTCGCCGCTGGTAAGTGAAAGCCAAGACGGCTAAATGGATTATCTCCACATATGACTTTAATTGTGTAGTCAGCGGCATTTTTGTCCCAGCGCAGACATGGCCAAAGACCATAGACAACAAGTTGGACGAGCACGGGCTCTGGCACGGGCTTTGGGGTCTAGAGGGCAGAAGCGGGGAACGTGGACAACAACGGCTTGTCAATGTAGTCGACTAAATCGAATTATCATTATGGCTGACTGAAGCTCAGTCAAACCTCATTTAGTCGTTGCCAAAGCAGCTCTCCAGCTCCAACTCAGCTCGTAGTTGTATCAAAGTTATTCCTCTCTCTCTATCTCTCTTTCTCTCTCTCTCTCACTGTCTCTTTCTCACACGCCCTGTCCATCTCATTCTCTGGTGCTGACTACCATTGTGATATTCGATACTTTGCACAACGAAGGCAAAATCATTGGAAACAAAACATATTGCCCCATGGCCTCAATTACACTCCCAGATGAAGCTTGCCGTGTATTTGTATGTGTGGGCTAATCGAGCTTATGCTTTTGTATGCATCTCATTCACACATACACACACACGAGCACAATTTGTGTGGCTGTGCCCTTTGTATTTTCTAAGTGACCACAGAAATGTACACGGCCAACATGCACACAGTTTTAAATGACATACTAGATGACATATACTACCCGTATGGAGCTGGGGCTGGAGCTAGACGGGCATGGGCATGGTTAGACAGGCAATACGAGGCATACACGTTTAGTTGAAGGTAGCACAAACAAACAACATAAATATTTGGCCTTTGAAGCGAACTACATGCTGCCAATTAATAGGCCAATCAGTTAGTTCATGTCTCCAAATAGTTCTTGTCTAGAACACTAAATTTTAATATCAGCTATTTTATTAGAAATCTATCACAAAATAAAAAAAAAAACGAATATTGAAAGTGCTTTTCATTTAACACAGGAAAGTAATATGTTGAGGGAAGTAGTCCGATATTTGCACATGTTTAGATTCGCTTTTTCTTTTCTTTTGTCAACTAGAATGTTGTCGTATGTATTTTTTGGCAGGCGTCAGACGCTGAGCGCTTAGGTAGGGATCGAAACCCGTAAAGTCATAGGTATATAGACATATATAATATAAATTTTTTTGTGATTTAAGACAACTAAAAACATGAGTTATTCTTTTGTGCAAATAGAGGCGGATAATATATGTATAGGAAGGAAAGCCCATTGATGAATGAGAAGGAGAATGAGGAGTGCTTCATGCTTAAGACAGACATAGTTTCTTAAGTAAGTAATAAGTAAATAATACCAAACCTTTGAGATTCGGAAAGTTTGCGTATCGCAAGCGACAAGAGAAACTGAGACAGCCAAAAAAGGGGCAGGGGAATTAATAGCATGGAACGGCGACAGCAGCCAGCAATGTGTCATGTAAATTGTTATTTACAAAGAACAGGAAATTCAAAGTGAATCGTTCACGTTCCTCATGCTCATGCTCCCGATCTGCTCGCTGGCGTTGTTGTCGCATGCACCTGAGCGCGGTCGCTCTTATCCGAGTCTGCTTTTAATTAAGAAAATATCATGGGCTGTTCGCTCGCGTTCGCACATTCGTTGCGATAAGAAGTCGCTGCTCATCATTTTGTACGCTCCATGCCCAGGTGGGTGAGCGGGAGATAGGGAGAAGGAGAGAGAAAGAAAGAGAGAGTGAGGGAGTCAGCTGCTGGGGGTGCTAAATATTGAGGTCGTCTCGTTGAATAGCTGAAGATCTGTGCTGACATTTGACTGTTGTTCAATTGCTGCACCCGGCACAATCACGTAAATCAGAGTTCATGTTTGGGTCGGCCTTCGTTTGATATGAACATGTTGAGATTGAGTTTCGGCGATATCATGTCCGATACCTGTTTCCCTGTTTTCCATCTTTCCGTCGATCAAATGGCATTTTGATAAATATATTTGTCACTCGCGGGCGGCGGCTTCGGCGGCGGCGGCAAAGGCGAGTTAAAAAATTAATAAACAATGGCATACATGATGTTAGGCAATTAAAAATGTTAATGCCGTTTCATAAATCAAGAGCCGTACAAAAGCCAAACTCGCGACTCGAGTCGGCCAACCAGATTGGCCGCTAGACTGCCCATACCGCCGGCGACCTGCTCTGGCCAATAGTTGTCGCTCATAAATCCGTCGTTTTTATTCTTTTTTAATTTTTTTTATTTAATTTTTTTTTTTTTTGGGAGGGCATAAATCGCAGTCGCCCAAAATCCAGCTAAGGTCATGCGGCGGCCATCCGATATTAAAATTAAGAGTGTCGCATCCATAACGACAATAATCGCCGTTCCTGCTTATTTAATTTTTGATTTTTGTAGCTGCTTTTTTTTTTTTTTCTTTTTGATATTTGGTTGTTTGTTTGTTTTGTGAACAGTTGTTTAAGTTGTTGGTCTAAATTATGTTTTTGGATACACATCATTCTGTCTGACTATAAAATATGGTCAACGTCAGCGTTCGCTTGTTTCATGGCAAAATATGTTGCCAAATTATAAATTCCATGTTAACAAAATCGTCAACTTTTGGATACTGTGGGAAAATCATTTTGTTTAGCGCTTATGAATCTGGCATCACATTAAGGTCGACCAGAAAAAAAAACAAAAGCTGATTGAATTGCGTAAATTATAGTTCTAACTGCTTATCTATAATTAAGTTGTAGTCAATCTTTGATTTAAAATTATTTTGTTTTTGTTTTTAATCATTTAAGAGCAATCCCTACGGCTTGAAGGACTCGGCGACTGGCACTGAAATGGGCGCCTGGACCTCGGCTGGACTTCAGCCCACAACTGGCTATTACTCCTATGATCCAATGTCTGCTTATGGGTAAGTTATTACATATATTATAAAGGATTCAATTGTTGAACTTCGTTATGAATGTGTAAGGCTTAGAAGGAGACGTCTCCGACTCCATCCAGTATATATATTTATGCATTTTGATATTAATCGAAAGGCAAGTCGATAAAGCCATATCGCTATTAAAGCTTTTGCCATTAAGACATGCATAGATCTGTTAATATATCGGAAATGGCCAGATTAGGCAACTATACATCCTTAGACATTTTGGCTAAGCTTCAAAATTGTCCTTACTTATCGACAGAACTGTATCAAATCGGACTGGTGTATAATATGGCTCCAATTTCTAAGTATTTAATGTTAAGCGATTCTTTCTTGTTATTATGTTATTAAAATTGAAAAAGAAATATAAATTATAAATTTAATTACAGTTTTAGTTAATTACGACTTGAAAGATTTTGGGGGTGCCAATCAAAAGCAATTGTGCGCCCATAATTAATTGTAGAATATTTGCGAGTACTTAAAATTGATTTGAATTTAATTGCGCTGCCCTCGGGGACGAGGACAGGGACAGCGACTGGGACAAGCATCCAGACAGAGGCGATAATAAAATTTGAATTGTGAAAATTTGCTGGAGCGCGCGAAATTATTTATTTATGATTGCGGCGAAAATAATCGCAGTTAATTGCACGCCACAGTGCGCTCTACACACACATGCGTACATATGTCTATGAGTGTGTGTGTAGGTGTTTGTATATATGCACTTTATTCTTATATATGTATGTATCGAATGGATATACGCACACACACGTACATACACGTACACATAATGCACACGCACCAGCAGCAGAATTGACACGGATACGAGAAGCGGACAGTCGTCGGACATGCAACTGCAACTGCCGTCGCGACGGCTGCGGCTTCCCCGTTGGACGACGGACGTTGGCAGACGGACGCTGGACGTGTTTGGACTAAGGGCTGGGGGGGAGCCCCAGTTGAGTGTGCATTGCGTGCAGAAAGCCCATGAAATCGAGCTAGCTGCGGGACTGAGCAGTGGAACTGAGACTGGAACTGGCACTGGCACTTTGACTGGGACCGAGACTGGGACTGAGACTGGGACTGGGAGTGCAACAGCTAGGTAGTGTGGCAAGAGTATAAAGGTGTGAGTAAATGAACGCCATGTTGGCCGCCATATTGAGCGAGAGTACACACGTTGACAGAGACATTTAAAAGAAGAACGGACGGTTGCGCTTTGTCACAGATTGGCCAGTGAGTGTGAGAGAGTGTAGCAGACCGGGTATTCGAGCCACGAAAGTGGGCAGACGGCATGTGGGTGGCTGGATGGAGGGGATTGGCATAAAGTGGTTGCTGATGGCCGGCACAATTGTTGGGTTTGTCAACGTGACGTTGGCATGTTCATGCCTGCTTCTCGCTCAACTGGAGCCAATGTCACTTGTCGTGCCAGGCATTATTTGTTTAAAATGTGTGTTCACTGCTGTAAATTGCTACTAACAGATAATAACAACAACAACAACGACGACAACAACAACAACAAACAAGAGTATGTAATTATAATTGCGAACTAAAACTAAATTGCATGTTCAGTCATATGCTGAACTAACTATATATGCACATATATGTGCACACATATCTGTATATAAAAACTTATAGTCGTCGCCGACGTGGCCGGCACTCGTACATGGGCGCCTCAGTTCGGGCAGTTATTGTTTTTGTGTGAACAAGAATTCGATTTGTTAACAAGATTATATGGCCAGCCGCAGCTCGCAGACTCACAGTCAGGCTTAAAGGCACACACTCACACACACACACACACACACACATACACATACATGTTTAGAACGCTGTACACTGTAAAAATAGAATGCGTGGCAATTAGCAACAAATGAACGGTTGTGCTCGCCAAATTGTAAAACATTAGAGAACAAAAGCGCACTAAATAAACCCATATAGACATACATGCGCATGCATGCATGTACACATGTACACATGTACACATGCATGCATGTACACATGTACATATGCATGCGTGTACACACATGTACACACCTGTACATATGTAGTTGTGGCTGCATCCGCCGCATTGGCAACAATAGCGGTCAGCCTACGCGATAATAATACGGCGGGATTTAATCACCGGCTCTGATGTCCGCAGGTTACGTGCACCAAATTACTGAAATCGTAACATTTGTTTTAACGTTCATAAGATGCTTAGGCAAATTGTAAAGGCAATAAAGCAACAACAAAAACCGAATGTTAAATAGTTTGCCAGATTCATGCCTTATTTTCTTATACGTTTTGAAGTTTTCTCTTGGCCAGCATATGGTATATGCATGTATGCATATATTATTGATTCGAGTCGTCAACAAACTTCATATTTACAGTCGAAACATTATCAACAGCAAGCCTATATAGAAGAAAAGAAAAACTATAGAAAAATCAATAAACATTCGCCGCAAAATATTCGTTTCTTTTTTTTACAAAGTTGAGAGTTGGCAACTTTGAATGGGAATTTAATTGGATTGCATTTGTATCTTCTCCAAGTGCAGCAAATCGATAGCTTTAAGCGCAACATTGTTTTTTTTTTTTTTAAACTTTATTCAGTCGTCAGCTTGTGCTATCCTTGCAGGCTACTTATAAGTACAATGGTATGGAAGAGAGAACAAATTTTGCGAATGCCCAACGTCCTTGTGCCAGACAATAATAGCAAAAACTCAAACATCAACTTCAACGCTGCATAAAAATCAGGCGCTTTTTAGAGACGAAGCAACATTGCAAAAGACCCATAAAAAAAGCACAGAAAAGGACTAGCAAATGGGGCGGGAGCAACGACACCAACGAGTCCGCAACTTCCGAGCCGGGCGCAGAGCACAGTTTCGTTTCGTTCTTTATCTTGTTGTAAAATTCACCGCACAAACTGTTGATTCTGCGGCACCATAAAAATCCCATGAAAAATTTAAAAAAAAAAAATAAAAAAGAAATTGTTGTCGAGCGGCGGGTGTAACAAAAAGGGAACGTTGAAGATGGGTCTAGCAGCAGCACGAAAGTGAAATGTGCGACGAGCTGCTGCACAGAGATGAGTTGCAACAGGAAATACGCATGGACGGGGGAGGGCTTAATTTAGCTAGTAGAGCTTTAGTGCGAAGGGGTTTGCGGCGGACAGCAGGATAAAAATGCAAACGCAATAACGCCGCCTGGGCTCGGAGTCCGGCTCCGGCTCCGACTCTTGCTCCTGCTCCGACTGCTGCTCTGGCTCTCAGTTGCAAGCCCAAACCCACAGCTGACCATACGCTTATGGCGTTGTCGTTCTCGTCCTCGTTATTGTTGAGTTTTTGTTTTTGTTGTTGCTGTAGCCGTTGTTGTTGTGCGCTGTTTCACAACTATGTTTTACAATATTTTGACGTTGTACTACACTGGGGGTGTGGCCGTTGTGGGTGGTGCACAGCGCGTTGGCAATATGAAAGCATCAATTTAAATTGTTCGCATTTTTAATGAATTTTCATGTCGCCTTACAGCACAGTGTAGTTCAGTGTATTTCAAATAAAAAAATTACATGTCTTGACCATTAGTCAAACCAGTTTGTCTCGCATTCACAGTTATGGAGCCAGCTACGATTTGGCGGCGCGCCGAAAGAACGCCACGCGCGAATCCACGGCCACGTTGAAGGCGTGGCTGAATGAGCACAAGAAGAATCCGTATCCCACCAAAGGTGAGAAGATCATGCTGGCGATTATCACAAAGATGACGCTCACCCAGGTCTCGACTTGGTTTGCGAACGCGCGTCGCCGCCTTAAGAAAGAGAACAAGATGACCTGGGAGCCAAAGAATCGCACCGATGACGATGACGACGCGTTAGTGTCGGATGATGAAAAGGACAAGGATGATGTGGAGTCCACAAAGGATTCGCATGGCGGCAGCTTGGCAAAAGGTACTCCCTCGCCGGGGCACAGGTATTCAAGGCAGTGCTAATAGCTGAGCTTTGCTTTCCTGTTTCTTTCGCAGATGTTGCCCAAAGACGAGGAGGAGCTGATCGATGACGAGCAGAAGAGCCTGGGTCAGGCAAATATACTGCGCGCCGGCTTTGGTTATCCTTCGGGCGGATACCACGGCGGCAGCGGCAGTGGCCATCCGGCTGCCTACAACCCGTACCATCATCATCATCATCAGCATCCCGCCTATTACCAGCCGCAACAGACGGTGCTGCCGGCAGCCTTTTCATGCGGGCGACAGCGGCCTGGCCATGGCCAGCAAGCATGGTGAACACAGCGATTCAAAAAACCAGCTAGGCCGGACTGTGGTGTGCCGATTCCAGCTACGAAGCCCAAAATCTGGAGCTTGGCCGACACAGTTGCCTGCAAGACCCCACCCCCAGCATGCATGGGCCAAGGGCAATTAATGCCGCAGCAGCAGCAGCAGCAGCAGCTGCAAGCACAGCGTCATCTGCATCCGCAGTCCCAACAGGAGTCAGGCTTGGGGATGGGCACGTCCCAGGTGCACCAGCAGCAGCAGCAGCAGCAGCAAGAGCAACAGCCGCTGGCGATGGGCAGCCACCTGTTCAACGGAGCGCCATATGTAAGGGCGCATACCACGGCCTACGGGGGTTTTTCTAGGGGCTACGACGCAGCAGCTCCATACTACGAGCACGAACAGTGCCCAATACAACAGTGGCCAGTCCAATCCGCTGCTGCACAGCAACAGCAGCAGCTCCAACGGCACGCATACGCCTACCATCCCTACTACGGTAAACCAAATCCGAGCGAGGCAATGAGATTGGGCTTGGGCCTGGGCCTGGGCCTGGCCGAGTCGGCGGGCCAGCCGCAATTCCCAGTAATTCGTCAGTCACATCCACAAGCAGCAGCTGTCTCAATCCACAGCGAGTCAGCGGGCGATGGCGATGGGGTTTCCCGAAGCCCAACCCGATACTCCACCCCAAACTCCGCCGAATATGAAGGTCTTGAGCGGAGCTTTGAGTCTGCTGCCTACCGCTTCACAAATCCCTATGACCGCTACCTGTCGCAGCAGTAATAGCTACAATCCCGGCTGCAATTACCCCATGAACTTTTCCACACGCCTCAACGAATACGACTACTCATCGAACCATAACAGAGATGAGTTCAGCAGCAGCAGCGGCAGCAGCAGCAGCAGCTCCTCCTCGCACATTTGCAGCGGTCGGAGAACATGTTCAAAGCCGCTATTCAAGAGGTACACTTACTCAAAATAATCTATGCACAAGAATAGCAAAAATACATGTTAACCAATTTCGTTTAGCCTGACGCCTGTCTAGAGAAAGTTGGACAAAGACCTTATGTATTTGCAATATACATATGTATGTGTAAACATATGTACATATTATAACTTAGGTAAGACCCTCCCGCATATATTTGCAATAACTATAAAAACTGATTTCCATTCAATCTATGTACATACGCAGATTATGATTTTTCTGGGCTCGTGCAACAACAACGTAATGGATTGTGTAATATTTAACAATTAATTAATAATAATATATACCACATTGGTACAGATGTACCATACAAACTACAACTACAACTTAATAAAAGCCGTGCATTGTCTTAAACTATATCTGAAGTAAGCATTATTAGGGACAGCTTCTTTTATAAACAGGCACATTTCAACTTAGAACTTAAGATTATAAACTGTGATAAATTTTACATTGTTTAACAGACTTCAAATAAAACAACAACACATCGTCTCTATAAATTTATAATAATTAATAATTTAAATTCGTTCAATACAAATAAATCTTTGTAATCCTAACAAATATTGTCTTTTTAATATTGGGTAAATTTTCATCTTGGTCATATTGCGTTTACAATATGAAAGGTACGAATTAATTTGCCATGTACCTGTTAATTTTTAGCTACAATCAAGCTAAAATTGCACTGAGGTTTGCGTTGGGAATATTCAACACCTATTTTAAAGGAAGTGCATTTCATTTTAAGCACTCGGAGACTCGGAGAGCTAAGCACGGAACGCAAGAAACTTTTCTAGCGCATGGCTACCGTTTCTTGCAAAGTACCTTTGCTTACTTATGATGATAGAAACGCACAGAATACAAGTAAAAACTCAAGATACATATCTGCATAAATACTGTGCTGATTTGCAGACACATAGACACATATCAAATACATCCCAATTTGTGCATTAAATAGGTACATTTAAAGCCAGATGTTCTTACTGAGTCGTCTTTCGAAAGTTTTTTCATTTAAGCCAGCGCTAATTACCCTTTCAACATAACAATTTTTTTTCTGAGTACAAAGTGAAATTAACATAAATTACATATTATAATTCATTGCAGCCGCACATGTACCCAGTTGTCATTTGTAGCTGAACTAAAAGCAGATACATGTACATAAAAAATCGAATTAATGCAAACGAGAGGGGTCAACTGATGGCAAATAAAAAAGTTGGCAAAAAATCTTCTTAAATGCAATTTAATATGCAATGTTGCGCTGTTTTATTTTCCAAATGTAACAATTGCTTTTTAACAGGGTATCAGCTTTTAAAGCGTAAGGTATTTTATAATAACAGATACTATAATGTCAATAGTTAGCAACTAGTTTAGGAAGTACCTTGCAGACAAATTTCTTATATATTTACTTTCTCTCATAGAAGCAACACCCGATTTCTTTTTTAATAATTCTTGGATTAAAAGCTGGTATAAAGTTTAAATTAGCATAATCTTAACATATTCAGTTTACAATACTGCAATTGATAGAGCTGATTGAGTTGATGCATGCATTGATACCCTAACTAATATGCCCATGAGGTATATGGCCAAACAATCTTAATTGCGATAGCTGTTGAGTGCAAACTCAGTCCCAATCTCCACATATATAGGAAGTTATTCAGAGGAAAGAAAGTATTCTCTAAAATAGCATTTAGATAGCCGCTTGATTAACAGAGTGGCTAGAGGAGCGCGAAATAAAAAGATCGAAACCCCGTAAAGACGAAAACAATATGTTCTAATAAAGTTTGCAATGAAGTTGACATACAGTGGCAAATATATGAATCAATAAAATCATAAAATAAATAATACAAAATAAGGATGCATACATGGTTTTCTTTGAGTGTACACACCCTATAGTTACGAAATTGACTCTGCAAAAACTGTGCAGCATCATCAATATCATAACAGCTGCTGAGCGTGAAACATATTTTTTTTTGGCTTTAAACGGAATGAGTTGGCAAGACCTACAAGCCAATAGTAGTACGACACCAGGTTTGGCCCACATCCACGATAAATTATGCGACAGAGAAAACGTTTCTGTCAAAGTCTCCAACTTTGGAGCCCGAGCAAACGAGACAAACTCTATGTGTGCGAGAGTGCGAGTGTGCGAGCGTGTGTGCGGGGAGTTTGGTGTTCGTGGGGAAAACAATTTGTAACGACTATCGGCGTTTGATAAATTAACATTCAGCAGTTTCTCGATTATGCAACAAATTGTCATTTGAATTGAAATTGACAGCCGCTAAAGGCAATAAGTTACGATAAATTTGGTCGAATTGGCCGATGACGACGACGACGACGACGACGACGATGACGATGCTTGTAAGTGGCTGTGATTAATTTGGTTTTAGTTTGACACACTTTAGATGCATCTGGGTAGCAAAAGCGGACGTGCAGTCCACTTGGCTAATGCCTAATACATAATTTAGTAACAAATTTCTTGAAACGACTTGTATCTGTAATCCTCGCTGCCTATCAGCGGGATATTAGTTCCGTTCACATAGTTCCCATAATGCAGCCTTATGCGCTTTATGAGTTGTTTTACAATGCTAAACGACTTGCACTGGGCATAAAATTTCCCATTACAAATGCGGCCAATCAGTAAGCGGGTAAATTAATCGCATCACATGCCATCGCCATCGCCATAGCCAGCGCCAGTGTCAGTGCCAGTGCCAGAGTCTTCGTCGCCAACGACCAAGTGGCGGCCAGTCCAGATCCTTGGCTGCGTTTGTAAAGCGATCTCATTTATGGGCCATAAACCCATAGTAGCTGCCCTCTCCAGACCCAACGTGACTCGCTGCTGTTGTTGTTGCTGTTGCTGCTGGAGATGCTGCTGCTTGGCAGTCGAGAGAGTCGGCAATCGGATTTGAGTATTGTTTGTGATCGGTCACCAGCGGTGAGGATATACGACAGTTAACTTATCTTGCATCCACTTAACGTCTCGCGGCAATAAATCAATCCTATGGTCAAAATCACGTTGGCAGCCAGAAGGCGAATTAATCACTTTGAAAATTGTTACCCATTTGGAAACTTGTCGCATTAACTTCCCAGCTGGGCTGCATGCAACCCGTTTCTAAATATGTATAAAAACCAGTTCGCGATCAAAAACGTGTGTGGGCAATCCTTCAACATCATGTGGAAAACTCGGATAATTTATGATTGACAGTTTTAGGCACTATTTGTGGTATTCGGCTCTCTATTAAAAGGGTTACAAATATTTGCTGCCCTAGCGTGCATCTGCCTGGCTTATGAATTAAATAAAATCAGAAGCCTAGATCAAGTAACTTATATCGCGATATTAGTTAATCAAAGTCAAGCTAGCTACAAATTGATAGAGTTGAATTTATATTGTTCAAGAAAATTTATTAATTGACCTTTAATTTGATTTTTTAATTGATTCGGAGTAGTCTGAAACGTGTGTAAATATAATCATAGTTAAGGTAAAGCTAAGCAAGCAGAATATATGTGCGAAAATGAGATTTAGCTTAGCTTAATTCTACTTTATTGAGCTGGCTAACTTCTGTCTGTCAGATCTGATATAGACAGTTTCGTCCGATAGTCCGACTTATTTGTCCATGAACTAATACAACCTGTCTGAACTAAATGCTAGCAATTCACATTTTGACGAAAGTTTCTATGCGATTCTTTCATCCTTTTCCATTTATGGACAAGAACTTATTCGCTTTAGGTTTGAGCTTTAGACTTGGGAGTCATTTTTGACTCTAAGTTCAGCATATTAACTATATTTTGCCTGAGGCCTATGCGATGTTTCGGTTAGTTAGGCGCAACTTTATCCAGCCTAAAGTCTGTCTTCATATTTGGCCTGAATCGTTACCAAGAAGTTAACATTGCATTTGATCTGAAAACTACCAGCATTGGTTAATATATAAATAATAAATATTTATATTCATATCAAAAAGCTTTCAAATGCAAATTTAGCCAAAACACAAACAATCCTGTGCATGCTCAAAAATATCTTGCTGGGCAGCTATTTTGGACAGCAAATTGCTTAAATACTTGTGCCTATTAAACAATTAGTCACAGCTGCTTCGGGTAAGTCCACAAGAAGTTTTATTTAATTTTCACAATTTTCATATTCATCGAGACTATTCACACTCAATTATAACATACCAAAGAACACAAATTTGCTCGAAAATAATTAAAGGGAGAATTCCAAGAAGATGCGTTTGCGTAAGTCCGTCCTGTCTGTTTGCAGGAATTGCCACCGTAACGCACTCAAACCCCAGCGCGTGGGCGTCGATGCTGTCAGGACCCCCTCTCCCCACCCAAAAATAAGGAGACGTCGAGCTAACCCACTTGCCTATAGGATTCAAGATGCTACAAGAATGCAAAGTGTCATTTAAGTGAAACAAGACGAGAACAAATATACAGCCGTCGAGGCAGGCACGGGCAGACTTGGAGACAGCCCGATGCTCGGGTTGGGTTCCAAAGAAGGCCGGCCGTCAGGCCTATCCCAACCCTAACCGAAGAGCAAGTATTCAAGTGTGTGTCGAGTGTGCGTGTGTTGTGTGGTGTGCTCATGTCTTTAGCTGCAGCAGCAGCAGCAACAGCATCCTTAGCCACGCAGCTTGCTTACGCAGCAGCCTCTATAAATTATTGCTGCTGCTTGTCATGTACGGAAATCCTTGTGTCAGTGTAGCCGAAATGCCGGGCTCTGGCTTTGACAGAGTCGGGCACGGCGATACGTTTTCAACAAGATTAGAATTTGGTTTGCAACGCACAAAGCCCCAGAAACAATTCAAGCAGACACACATCTCGCAACTATAACAATTAATATCCTGCCAACTGGCAACTGGCCGCAAGGCATGGGCATGCAGCTCGTGTTGTCTTTGGCCTGCGTTTGCGCACATCGGGGCGTATGCGTGATGCTGTATGCTAATTCACCCATTCCCCCATTCCCCCCCCGACAATGCAATAGACACACGACTGTGTTTGAGTTATTAGCTAACTATGCTTACAAGCAATGCGCGTATATCACATTGCTTCCTAAATATAATGAACTAAGCGCTAATTAATTAAATAAACTGCTCGAAATTAGCAAAAACTAAAAATGTTACCATTTTAAATATATTTACAATAAGGTATAAAAACTTAAGCTGATTAAGAATCATGCAATTCATTAAAAACAATATAGAGGTTTATTTATATCATAATTTTATGCCCATTGCGATCGGATGTTACTTTATATGCACATTTACCAATCGGTAGACATATATGTACATACATTAATATTCGCTTGTATATTATATGAATATGTATATGTATATGCATATGTAAAAGGCCTTTGGGTCCTAAGCTAAAGGTAAAACTGGTTATACTAAAAAGTAATAAATACAAATATGATAATAATAATAAGAATAAAATGTATAATAATAATAATCATAATAAAAATAAGTACGCACTCACTGAAAAATACACATACAAGCGCACGATCATTGGATTATCCTTCACTTAGTGGGAGGAAAAAACTCTTAATCACTGAAAGAACAAAAAAATAGCTGCGTAAGATCAGACAAAGAAAGCGGAATTAAATGAGATATATGTACAAACGTACATACACACATTAATATATATGTATGTATACTTATACATATAAGACTAAATTTAACGCCGCCAAGTACGTGTGTATATGTTGGCTCTCATTTTTGCAGCGTCTTTCTGTGCAGAAGAACAACAAACATGTACGCACGAAAGCACGCAAAAGAGAATGACGAACGCATAAGGAGCAAAGGAACGTTTTTAGGCTGCGCGCCGTTAGGAACAAACCAAAAAAAAAATGAATAAGCGAAAATGAAAAACACACTAGAACTTTCTTTGTGCTTGCTTGTCCGTTTCAAAACTGACACCGCTTAGCATCAGTCGTAATAAGCGACATACACACATACATATGTATTTATGTACATATATGTGTACATGTGCATGTATTGATCTGCATATACATACATAACATTTATTAGAATATTCAAAAAACTTACCTCTCACAAACTTCACTTAAGTTGTTTAACACTGCACTGCACTGCACTATGAACAAAAACAACAAAAAACACTAAGCCAACAATATCCTTGCAGCCAATAAACCAAAGAAAAAAAAAACAGAACACATTAATCACTTTTTGTTTCACAAACTATTAATTTATACGTATCCAACGCGTGGGCTACGTCAAGACGCCTCAATTAGAACTAAATAGAGAAAATCGCGGCATTTTTGCCTGCGCTCACGACGACATAGAAGGAATGGCAAAAGGACACTCGCAGATTACAGTTATGCGTGCGCCAATTTCTTAGTTTAGCACAGTGGTACAAATATGCACGCAACAACATTCGGTTTCAACAAATATCTCAGCTGCTGTAATGCAGCTGTATTAAACAGAGTTGTTTAGCAATAATGTGAAATTTACATTTCTCTTTTATTAATATGGTGCTGAAATTAGATGTTTCGATCCACGGTGCGTTCAAGTGTGTCAAGGGACAATGACAAATCAAAGTTGGAGAGAATTGAGTCCACGGCGCACATCAAAATTCAATTTTGCCTGCGCCAAAGTGAAGAGAGTGGAGTCGCTTGTTGGTGGCGGGGAGGAGTATAAAAGTCATACGAACAACTACAAAGCGATCAAGCTCTCTTTGTGTCGCGTTTTAGTCCTTCACTTTCGTTGTTTGTTTTCTCTTTAGTTGAAGGTGACGCGTCTTGACGTTGACCACGCGATGCTAAAAAGTGAAAAAATTAATTGTTAAGTGTGCTAAAAGTGATTTTTTTTTAATATTTGTTTTTTTTTTTTTTTTGTTGTGCCTAATATGGTGTATTTGTGTATTTTTTTGTGTTTTTTATGTTATAGCTTGAAAAGGCTGCGTTGTCTTGTGCTCCATTTGTGTTACATGTGTTACATGCATACATGTATATGTGTGTAATAAAATTTACATTATGTTGCATAAGGTAAGTTATTATTACTCTAATAATATATGAATTTATACAATACATTTAAATTATATACAGATATATATTTACGTGCATAAAGATACACGTATACATACATGCATACATTGGTTGCTTAGAAGTTCTAGAGTGTATTTCATTTTCGTGTCCTCATTTTCGTTTGTTTCTAATGGCGCGCAATAAAAAAATATTGCATTGCTTTTTATGCAAATTCGTCATTCTCTCTTGCAAATTCGTCATTCTCTTTTGCCCGTGTCCGTGCGTATAAATGCATATTGTTGTTTTTGTGCATTGAAAGAAGCTGAGAACAGTTTGAAGAAAGACGCGTCAGCAAATTTAGTTGCATGCGTATGTATGTCTGTATGTATGCATAGGTATACATGTGTGCATGTATACATGTACGCATGTATACATTTGTGCATGTAAGTAGATTTGTATCTATGTATGTTTCATGTGGGTTTGTATGTACATATTAATTTTGTCCTGTATTTCTTCTGATCCAACTAAAACGAGCTCTCTACTTTTTTTTAGTTATGTGTAAAGTGCTATCTCTCTCACTCGAATTGATGAAAGGCAAATAATCATGCGTATGTATGTATGTCAATTTTTTTGGTAAGTACACACTTACATGTATATATGTACATACTTATAAATAAGAATATGAAATTTCTACATACATATACGCGTATGTATGTATGTTTGTATGTATGTTGAGCAAATGCATTGATTCAGCAATTCTTATGTACTTCTTTTATATATCGTCTGTTTTCATGTTAATGCCAAGTGGAAAATACTATTTACATTTTTAACATTCATTTGACCCGGACGACCTCGGGTAATTTCCTTTCCTAGTTTCCTTATATACACAAATGCATATCTATGTTAAAAAATTATGTGTTACATCATTTTAAGAATTTCCACACGTATTCAATGATATTTTGTACAGAGATTCTAGGCCATTTTTATATTATTTTAAATTTATTTATGTGAATAACATTTTTTTGAGTTCATAAACTGATTTATTTATATAACAAATAATAATAATAGAAATTACTGTCACATTAAATAATCATAAACAGTACTTGGCGTCATGTGCCTGAGTTGTAGCTCGTTGTTTGAAGCGATTCATTAATTAAAACTGAACATGGATATTTCTTCTTGACCGTATTTGCTTGCGGACGCCTCGGCTTAAGCCTTCTCTAATGGACGTACATTGTTGGCCATAAATCATGACCACACGTGCACTGTGCGGTGTCTACCTTAGAGAAATTGAAGAAATACGGAATTAAACGCCAAGCGAGCGACTAAAAATACTCATTTACAACGATGTCAGACGCCTACAAAATGTGGGACCGATGGCCACCTTTGCGGAACCGGGTGGTGCGCTTTTTGACATCGACACGGACACACACACAAACACACACAGATACATGCACACAATTCAGACAACTCGGGCCGATAAGATGAGTAAAATAATTATGGCCATTAGGCGACCAGGCAA
>NW_027212797.1:0-55531 GCF_030788295.1 Drosophila virilis
TGCCCTCCTCGTCCGCTGAGCTGGAGCAGCAGCTGTGCGTTGTGGCCAAGATGCAGAAGTCGGTGACAAACTGTGACGCCGCAGCGCAGTAATTCCATGGATTTTCTTAATTTTGAGGAAAAACGTCAGCTAATTGCCTCCTCGTTGTCTCTTTCTGATATTTTGCACAGCCAAAATCAAGGCAATGCCAAGGAATCGAATGCAATCAATGCGAATGGTGGTAAGTTTTCAAAATTTTCCGGGCTGGCAACTCTGTAGATTGCAGAAATGTTAAATAACATAGTTGAGTAGTTATCAGTATTAAATAGTTTATGTTGTTACAATAACATAGTAAGATATGTTATTACAATAACATAGTATGTTATGTTATTACTGTAACAATAGCATATATAAATCATTAAATTTTTACACGACAGAAACTTGGAACCGTGTAGAAATATAAAAAATGGTGTACTATATAATATATTCATTTGATCTTATCCTGTCGAATCTTCTGAGCCCAACGACAACAATTTTATGTACATTTTATTATCGCACAAGTTCGCGAGATTAAGTTTCTGATATCTTATCGCAAGCTATCCAACAAATTCCTTTACTTTCTTTATGCTTCGTTTTTGTGTTGTTTTTGTTAGAAAAACAATTTCAATTCGCTGCCCATTTCCATTAAATTTCCTCCATTAATCGCTTCGATTGGTTGAGCTGCGAGTTTCAAGTTAAATGAAATAAAATGAAATGAAAATAACTATAAAAACAGTTTTTGTTATTTGCTGCCATTGTTTCAATTTGTTTTCCAACTTTACTTTTTTTTTTTTTATCGATTGTCTGTTAACAACAACTTTTTTCTATTTGTTTTTACACATCTGCCGCAGAACCGGAAATGTTTGTTCTTTTGTTGCCCAGCGACGTGCCCCAAAATGGTTCACTGCACTTGAATGTGACCGTATGAATAGCTGTGATGGGGGGAGAGGGGATATTGGTTAAAAAAGGGGGCTTGGCATGGTTTGAAGTTTGCGGAATTGGGGTCCGAGCAGCGACAGAAGAGTTGTCAACGCTTTTGCTGTTGTCCACAGCAAACAATATGAGGTGGTATAGGGAGGGGGGTAGCGAAAGAGGATTACATGTGAGAATTGTTGTGGATGCTGAAGTGGGTTAACTAACACTAGTTTTTGGGCTGTGCAAGTTGAACAACACTCGCAAAAGCTCTTAAGCTTGTCAAATTACTGTTAATCCCAGATATGCATCTCGTTTTGTTGATTTGGGCAAATCATTTGCATTTATTTTATTTATTTATTTTTCGAATTGGCTTAATTGTTTTTATTTCTTCACACCTAACAAAGCTAAACCATGTTCGATTAAAGCAGCCCGCTCCACTCCACTGTCCACGCTGTGTAGACTTTTTATGAGGCCGTCAGTCAAGTTTACCGCCCGCTCCCGCTCTTGATGATGCTCATCAGTTGATCGACTGAGTCATAATCGTCATCATCAATCAAAGACAACAAGAAATTGGAGCTGCGAGCGTAAACAGTGTGTGCTTGGTGAGCGAGCGAGCGAGTGAGATGGCATGAGTGCATTCTCCAAAATATACGTAACGCATAGAGCAGAGGGCGTAAATATATTTTGGTGATCAAGCGGAGACTTCTTGTTGTCGGCTCGGTTCGGCTTTCAGGCTGTGTAGAGAGCCGAAGTGCGGTGTGCCTGAGCCTGATTGCAATTTCAGGCACATTCCGAATGACAACAAAAGCAACGCGAGATGCCCGTCTATTTTTAGAACTTTCAGAATGCAGCGACGTCTGCTTGGTTTATTGTTGTTGCATTTTATTGGTATTTAAATTTCTGTTGGCAATTAAAATGCTCGTATTTCAAGTTCAAGTGAGAGAGCACGTGTCGAAGAGAGCGTACAGATTGACCGAAAGAGAGGGAGAGAGAGAGTGCGAGAGAGGGATAGAGCGTGCGATACGAAATCGTTGGCATGGTTAATTAATTCAGTGTGTCAAAGTGAGTCGATGAATCATTTCATTTGTTGCCGCTGTCGCCGTCAACGTCAACGTCTCAGTCAATAGATTGTTGTTGTTGCTGTTGTTTGCTTGGCTTTGCCTTTGTTAACCGCATTCCGCGCATTTTTTGCAATAATTTACGAAATTACAGCGCATTTGTAGCTAAAACAAGATTTGCGCCAAAGCTCATGTGAAGTGTTTTTTGTATTTAATCAGTGTTAAGTATCTGCGAAAAAGGCGCGCAATATCGAAAGCAACAACCTGTAGAATTTGTTATTTAGCCGCAAGCCGCATCGTAACTGTAGATGAGGCACCTGAGTTAAATTAGGTGTGTTTCCACTCAGCTCAGCGGAAATTCCATAAATGGTCTGGGCGCTTCCCACTCTATTTTAAAAGACGAAAATCAAGCAGAGTTCAATGCTTTGCCAAATTTATAGACAAACGTTTACGGATGTGAGGGCAAAGCAAAAGCGAATAATCAATTGCAAAAGCAAATCTCTAAAACGGATACTTGTGTTTGTTTGCCGAAGTCTGAATACTTTTTATAGATGGTCTTATTATTTCATCAGGAATTGTGTAACGCATAGAAGAAGACACCTCCCATAAGGTCTATATATTCTAGATCTGCATCAAGAACTGAGTTAAGCCAAGTCCGACTGTCCGTCTATCTTTTTCAATGCTCATTTTTCATTCTTTTTAAGTCTCAGTCTTAGTTTTCACATCCGTAATGCCTATGTCTAGAAAGTGTATTAAGTTTTCGGCATGCCGAATATATCCTTACTTTCTCGCTTTAAATCATTTTCTAGCTTTGCTATTGCAGCCCATAATTCTCCATTTATCGCTTCCGTTTCAATCAACCATTTATTGCTTTGGGAAAATTTCCCATTTCGCTTCTCAAACCAAAATCAATTGTTCTAATTTCCGCTTATAAATAAAATAGAATGTGTTGTCCAGTGTGGGGGCGGGGAAGGCGGACGCGAGGGGGGTGGAGTATACAGCCATGACTTTGCTGGGAAGTTTATTTATATATATGAGTACATTTATATAATTTGTATCAATAGAAAACAATTCACATCTGGCAATTATTTTGCAACGAAAAAATTGCCTTCAATAAAACATAAATCGAAACGAATGCGCCCTCTCTCTCTCTCTCTCTCTCGCTCGCACTTACTCTCACTCGCCCTCTCTCTGTCGTTGTTTCTATTTGTCGCTCTTTAGCTTCAATCCGCCAACGTTTTTGAATTTCGTTTAAATTGCGAGCATCAAACGGTTTTTCTTCTTCCCTTTCATTTCCCCTCTGGAATTGCCGTCAATTCCCGATGCTGTACTCAACTTCAAACGGACTTTTTCTTTCTTTTTTTTTTTTTTATTTTGCGCACTGCGAAAATCGATAATTTTATTTAGCCTATCGATAAATTGCGCCAGCCCCGCCTACCCCCGTGCTTCAATGTCAGCGCCGCCCATTTGACGTTCAGTTAAATTTCATTTGATGGCAGCATTGAGAATTTTTCCTTCGGCCTCTTTCAATTTGCACGCCAATTTCGCCTGTCGGCCATTCTGTCAGTTCTTCTGCTGCTTCAGCTTCGATTAGAGCTGTAAAAATACGGTAGCTATCCAATCAACAGAGTTGAAAGAGCTAGGCGAGGAGAAGTGCGAGGCAGTCGCAGAGGCAGTAAATGGCCGGCTGCAGTATTCATAAAGCCAGATAGATACTCAGAAACATTCACGAGAGCTTTGCACAGTAGCTCGGTTTGAAAACAAAACAGGCTACAAATATGGAATGCGAAAACAACAACAACAACAACAACAACAACAACAACGACGACGAGGAGAATAATAATAACAAGAACGTGTGGTTTACGCCGAAGTTTAATTAATACCCTTTTGGACATTTGTCTTATGGTTTTCTAGCTATGTGATAGTATTGAAGCTCATGAATGCTGATTTTGTTGAAAATATCTTGGATAATGGATTATTTTTTCATACAAAAGTCAGTCTTTGACCGATTCTTCCTATAGACCTATATTATATAGTGGTGCGATTTGTTGTTATTAAAGCAGCACAGTTTTAACTAGTAAATGTCGAGTTTAGTCCAGATATCTTAACGCACTAAAAAGTTATACATCCAATATCCCACTTTGCGACCGATTGTTCCTATGGCAGCTATATGATATAGTAGTTCGATATTGGCAGAATAGTGAAACCTCGAAATGCAAGTTTGATTAACAATATATTGATAAACAGCAAAGGGTAGGGTATCTATATGATATAGTGCTTCGATCCGGCTCGATGCGACATATTGCCTGCAATAACAAGATGGGATAGAATTAGAGAGACGGATCTAGCTCGTCTGTTGATACTGCTCAAGAATATATATATTTTATGGGAGTCGGAGATGGTTTCTTCATTCTTCAATTCATGGCAGAACTTTAATACCCTCTAAAAGCATATATATATATAAACAACACCACAACAACAATTTTGATGCACGCAACAACTTTAAATTTAAAACTGACATGTGAAGAGGCCCCCCCCTCGCAACGCCCTTGGGGGTCGACGCAGGTGCAGAGACGCTTGTCGTGTGGCGACACAAAAGGCTGGCCAGAGAGGATAATTTCTTGTGGGTGGGGCTGTGTTATTTATATCTTGAAAGAAGCGACAAGGCTGCGCATAGCCGGCAGGCCTGTCGATTGGGCTGGCTGACTGTCTGGTTGGGCCGGTCGACCAAACGGTGCGGTTAGTTGGCGGCTCTTCGGCTCTGGCGCCCAAATATAATTTGATTGTGATGCCCTGTAAATGGGTGCGACAACAAAAGGGTATGATACATATATATGTGCTTTATATCTGGAGAAAACGAAAGTCGAAGCTCAATGAACACACTTTTACGCCAGATCGCAAGTTTCGTTATCGATTTCTATCGATATATTTATCGAAAAATACAAACCAGTTTAGAGCATGGAAAACTTCTATTAAATATCGTAAGCAATAATTATCGTTATTATTAAATTCAGTTAATACCAGAAATATGGCTAAACTATGTCTTCTCTTTTACTATATTTATGTATATTTAATAAATCTATTAACTTCTCAGATTACAAACTAAATCTAAGCATGATATCATTTCTAGGGGTATTACTCAGTCGTGATCTGTAGATATTAGCAACTGCCTAGACACTCAAAGGCTGCTCTTTAGGACGGACTTGACGGCGCCAATTGACAGAAAACGTTGAATGAAACAAATTTGGCTCTGTTCCCCGCCCCTTCCCGTCCCTGCCTCACCCCGCGCTCGCTGTTACAGCCCATTCGCCATATTTCTATGGCACGCTAATCGAAGGGTATTAATCAATAAATTGACGTCGTCGAGTGTTTGCTGATTAACTTTGTTATTTTGTTGCGCCTTCCCGCTTCGATATTGTAATAAGACCCTTCCTCTCTCCCTGGCCTCGCTGCCTTCCGCATCAGCTCGCCTTGGCGATTTCTTACGCAAGACAACTCGCAAGTTGTTAACATTTCCCCATTTGTTTACAAATAATTTTGCGCTCTATGTTCTCAGCCCACAATTGTGGGAATCTTGTTGTGGGCGGGCATCTTAACGAAGCCGGAGCCACTGAGGTGCTAATGGGGCTCAGCTCATCGTCATTACGAACATCATGATCATCTGGCACGTTATTATTATTCTCATCATTTAGCTAAACGACAAGTTGTATAAGTCATGTTGTTTTTATTGTTTTGTTGCCAGTCACGATTTAAAAATAGCTGCAATCGAGCTGTGCTTGGGTTGGGTTTTTAAGTAACTATTTTTCCTACCAGACGCAGTTATAGCTTAGGTTTTTTCCCTCTTTTTCATTTTTGGCTTTTTGATAAGCAACTTGATAGCATTTTGTATGGTCGGTCCAATGAAACTCTTTGTCATCGATTGGCGTTTCGTATTTGTATGCGAAGATAAGAATTGTTTGCATAAAACGTGAGTTTACCGCGTGCCGATAACTCTGGCGTCTCAAAATGTGAGCGGGCTTAAAGTGCGGCCGAATTCTTGAGAAATTAAACAAAATTAAGATTGTTTAAATGGTTTTAACAGTATTGTCATGTAAGAGACTAGAAATAGGCGGCGTTGCGCGGTTCAAAGCGAAATATTAGCTTTAACACATCTCAAGTTTTTTAAGTCCTGAGAAAATGAGAAAAAATTAAAAAAAGATTGAGCCAAGTATATAATTTAATTACGATTTAGCAAAAAATTGTGCTATATTTGCCATCGATAGTTATCGATTTGTAGTATATCGATATCTCAAAAGTGGTTTGAGGAAATTCTGTTTATTTTAATGTTAATGAAGAGCTTCAAAATAACTCAAAAAGCTCTCCAGCGCAAATCTGTTGTGCTCAATTAAAATTAGTTTCAAACAGCACAAGTTCAAGTTCCACAATTCGAGGTTCAAGTCGAAAACAACGTGTACAGTCTATAGTTCATCGTGTGGCCTTGAGGCCAACAAATTGCCACTTAAAATAGAGTTAAACTTCAATTAACGAGGCCCACTAAAAAGCGCTTAAGGCATTTTAGCCAGCGGCGTCTTAAGACCTTTTTCGAAGCGTTTATAAAAAAAAGAAACGCCATAAAATGAAACCAGTCATAAGCCAAAGCCAAGATGAACCCACGAAGATCAAGCCTTTCTAACTGCGTGATTAATGCGACACGCTGCTCCTAATGACCCTCGTCGGACACCTCGCGCTTCTCGACTAACTATGACTTAACTATGCCAATAAACTTGTCAGTTGACACAAATCACAAAATCACAATCACAAAATCGAACATTGATCGATCAACAGAGGCTGCACCCAAAGCTGGGCTAACACTCGAAGGAAATCAAAACAAGCTAACATTTGAACTAGAAAAACGTTGTGTGTGGCAAAGCCAATAAGATGAAGAGAAAAGGTTGAAGTGTTAATGGTTTTGCGGTCTTAATGGAAGTTTTCTATTAACAATCGATAAATATCGATTTAGGGGCATTTAAATTTCGTGGCAGCTGGGGGAAATCGAATTGGAATTTGGGCACATTTTAATGTTCCCCATAGATTCGCCTTTTCCTAAAAGTTCAGCCCGCTTACATTCTCGTAATTACATGACAATATAAATACAAAGTGATTAAGGAATGCACTTTTTTTGCCCAGCTTGGCTCTTGATGTTGACTAAGAGTTGCTCATCTCGCTGTACTTATTGTTATACTCTTTTAGAGAATATTATAAATGGATTAATGAAATGTGTAATGCCCTTCTATGCATCTCCCAGACATTCTTCAGACATCCTTCAGACTTCTCCAAGTACATAAAGTATTTACTTTCGAATTCATATTGCCATAAATATGTCCCCGTCTGCCTATCTTTCTCTTTCTAGGCAACTTCGCTCTAACAAACTTCTTTTCTACTCAAAATATCTGGACAAAAACTCGTCATTTACTAATTAAACTATGCTGTGTATGTATTAACCAAATCTATGAAGATCACACTAATATATAGGAAGAATCGCTCGAAAACTGAGTTCTTTCCGTTTCCTGCTTTACAATTCTCACATATCTATAAAAGGGTACTAAAACTTCGGCTTGCAGCAATTATTCTCACTTTCCCGTTTTTTCTTATAAGTTATATATGCAAATTCGCCCCATTCAGTCAAAAGATGAGACGTTTTCAATCGGTCAACGATTGGCTGCGACTTGACGTTGATTTTGATTGTCTCAGATGATGATGATCTCATGTGTGCTCATGTGGCACGTGGCCAGCGCCACTTCATTAAAATGTGCTTGCTTACTTTTTTTTTCGCTTTTCAATTTTCCCATTATTAATGAAGCTATAATAAGAGTGTGCTTGTATCTTTCAGCCAGCTGCATTGCAGTCAAGCTCTCGCCTTTGCTTTAATTAAAAAGGGGGGGAGATTGAATTGATATCCATTCGGATGCGTGTCAGGTGATTGTGTCGCAATGGGGCTTAGATAAAAACTAGTTCGCTTGCAATCATAATTTCGCTTATCTCAGCCGGCGCATTGTTCGATTGTTCAGCTGTTGCCCGTGTCCAGCCCGTTGCGAATCCGTGGAAATCTGCCAATTTTTTTTTTTAGCAGCGTGCAAGTTTCCTTATGCCTCTCCTGCCAGCTGCTGCTTGACAAAAGTTTTCCACTAGCTTGCGGAAAATTCAATTAACTGTATTTAAAAACACACAAAGGATACAACTTTAGCCTGGCGATGTGTCTGCCAGCAATACACTTTGTAAGTGTTTATCTAAAGGCTTTTGGCTTCTTGTCGGCTGCAATATTCAAGTTTTAATTGCCTTTTGATCAGAGAACAAAGTTTTAAGCTTAAAAATCAATTGAGACGAGTTGAGGGCTTACTAATTGAAGGTTTTAAGCAAATGTGTTTTATGTGTAAACTGTGCATTTGGTTAGATTGATTAAATATATATGAGCAGCATTAACTAGCTGGTTAAAGAAGGGTTAAAATTGTTGAATAATATCGATAATATTGCTTTTGATCTTCATTAAACATCAATGGCAATGCTCGAATGTGGTACTCAACTGTCGACAATTCACGCTTATAGCTTAACTAACAACATTTCTGCCAGCTTAGAACAGAGTATTTGCGCAGTAGTCGGTTGCACCCTATTGATTTTATTTGCGAGTTTTAAACCCATTCGCATAATATTTAAGGCGTTTTGTTGCTTTGTTTTGATAATTAGTAGCAAATTGTATCTAATTTATAGACATTTGTTAGCCATTCCACATAAAAAGCAATTTACTTTACATAAAAGCTTATAATTCCCAACTGGTTAAGGCACGCACCTTGCTAACTCATGATTATGTGGAGACTGAAAAAATATAAACAACATTTCTGTAATTTTTTCGGCCCCCTTTTCATTAGATAATATGTGATACTTTTTCTTTAGCATCTAACCTGGTTATACATAAGAGGGTATAAACCACACTTAGCCTTAAATATGAGGTCTTGTACGTTGTTGCTATTGTTCGGTAGGTAGATCAAAGTAGCTCGCAGTAGGGAACCTTCCTCTTCGCAGATACTATTTCTTCTCGAATGCGATTTTGCTGCCTGTTCCACAGATTTGTCTTGCATAGCGCCAAACTGGCGCTCTTTTATATTAAACATTTCTGTCAAAATTAAAATAGTTTGTTAAAATATTTGCTCTTATTTGTTTGGCTATGTGAAACTATTTTGAGATGACAGCAATTCAGAGATAAAGTCCACGCACAATGATTCATCTGCCTTGTTTTAAAGCTAACCAATTTAGCAAGCAATTTTTAATTGCCACCAGTCAAATGCAGTACATTGAAATGTTTTTTAATTAGTTTGGCGTGCGTTGTATTGTGTGCTCTCTCTGTATCCGTTGCAGTAGCTGTATCCGTAGCTGTATCTGTATCTGTCAGATACGTATAGGCAAATGCGGCCCACATACATATGCTGTTGGTTATTAAACGCAGATTGTTCGTTTTGATTTACACAAGTTTATGTTAATTGAAAATGAAATTTTATTTGTTTTTCTCTATATTTTCTTCGTATTTTTTTTTTTTGCCTTGTGTCTCTTTGTTTTGTGCGCAAATATTTGGCCATATGCTGCCTCATCCGAATTTGTCGGCTTCTGTTAGAGCCTCGTTTTATGCCCAACATATTGTCGTTGTTTTTTTCTGTGTGCTCTGCTTTTTGTTTGGGGCTTGTCCCAATAAACTTGTTTGCCACAGCCACTTTGGGCGACAGAACAATGTTGTAAATTTTTTCAACATGCCACCAGGCAGCTAACCACATGCCGCAACACACCCCAACGCAGCTCTCCTCCGAACTGAAATCAAATTAATACAAATTGTTGCTGTTGGTAATTTGAGCTGCCTGCGGGTCACAGACACTGCATATTTTCGCTTCAGTGCATATTTTCATTGCCCTTGCAAAGGGTATTTTATATTTATCACAAAGTGTGGCAGCTCACCAGCCATAAGGCTTATATTTTATGTGACTGTTTATATATAACGTACTGCTCTCTTTTGAAGTTTTACTTAACTCAGCCGCATCGAATCACTATAACATGTTATTCCAAATATTGCTTACTAAGCACACGGCACGCTCCTAACATAAGAGCAATATCGAATCTATAACAAGCTTTTGTATTGTGTAGCCCCCGTAGATATCACAGATCCAAAATGGAGCTTCCCAGGTTTTATATTTCCAATATAAGGGCAAAAAACAATTGGAAACCTTAGCTATATTATATATCTTCCATATCTATCATATATATCTATATCAACTATCGCTCGATTCACACCTTTCTGTGGCTAACATACAAAAATACATCACACATCTCTCATTACGGCAAGAGTATTTAATCTTCGTTTACGCTTAACTTGACTCTTGTTTCTAGTTATTTATTTTAATCATTTAGTTTATTACGAAACCTCTCTAGCTCACCCTTGCTGGCACTTAAACGGCGCCACATGCGCCTTTCTATGCGATTCTCTGGGTGTTGTATTCATTTCTCTGCTATTTTTACTCGGCATTCGGCTGATTGAATGTCATTGTTGGCTCGTGTAACGAATATGTCAAATGTCAGATGCAATTTAAATGCAATTAGCTGCGAGTTGTTTGTTGCATCGAAATGCCTTTTAATTGGCCCAAAACACGCGCCTGCAACAACCATAAAAACAACATCTTTGTGGGATATATCTGCATGTATCTTGTTGCTGTGTTTTTTTTTTTTTTCGATTTATGGCCATGCGTTTAATTTGCCGTTTGTTATATTTTTCGATCTGTTGTGTCTGGCTCTCTGCATTTTCCCATGAATCATGGCTATTTGTTATTCATGACTTTTTTTTTTTGTGTCTCTCATAAATCTTGCTACCTTCCCCCACTCGTATCTCGCTCTCATTTGATTTCTGGTTGCTTATCGTCACAATATTTTGACAATTGCGAGAGTTGCGCGTTTGCCTATACACGTAATCGCCGGAATTGTCTATCGTAATTGACTTTGACTTTGACATACGCGTGCAAACTGTTAAACGATTGAGGGGAGGGCGGGAGGTGGCTGATTACGTCTGCTGGGTTTGTGCTTAGGAGTTACAAATGCCGCGTGGTGGGTAGAAAATTGACTAACCAGTCAATGCGGTGCGTTATAAATAGGTGCTCAGGGCGAGTCGGTTTTCAAATAAATTATGGCTTGCATAATAACATGTAATAAATAGCTAAAAAACAAATAAATGTGAGTGGTAGATTGAGGCAATCTGCGGCCATTATATGTAGTCATATATTTCTATATTTATGTTGTTTGACAGCAAAAGAATTTGCGGATTATGTAGCTGCTTATGTGTTGATAAACAGCTAACGAAGCAGCGCAGCCAGTAAAACGTTTACGAAGCATAGAAAAAGTAACAAGCTGTAGCTGTCTTACGTAGCTGAACAATTCTCTAACGGAGCGCAGCCAGTAAAACGTTTACGAAGCATAGTAAATAACAAGGTGTAGGAAAAAGAGTATATAATAGCCTATACTTTGTTTTATGTAGTTAATGCAGCGCAGTCAGTAAAAACGATTACGAAGAAAAGAGAATCGATTCACGATCCTAAGAGTGTGACCATAATATGTTTTACGGGGCTGTACTATTCTGTAATGAAGCGCAGTCAGTAAAACGGTTACGAAGCATAGAAAAATTAATAATATGACACCACAGCCAGTAAAACACAATTTTGTTAATTTCTAATTATTATTAATTAATTAGACATATTGAAATTACGGCATTCCAAATTCAAGACATACCCTCAAACGACTAATTTGAATAACTCATTCCGAATCATTTGCTGTGATAAAACTTTCATTTTATTTTCGTCTTGAATAGATTTGTTTAGTTAACTTTTTCTCTAGAAAATATTCTTGCCAATATGAAAATCAATAGCTCTAACAAGCTGATATTCCAAAGTTTCTCTGCAAGTTTTTTCTTCTTTCTATTATATTTTTTTTTACGATTTCACATCATAAACCCAAAGTCAACAACTATCGATAGTAAAGTTATGAGCAGCTGCAGTTGTTACCCTCTGATCTCATCCCCGCGCGCTCCAAAGTTTCTGTCACTTTTTTTTTTTTTTTATATTTTTGGCATTGGCTGCGCTTCAGTGCCGCAGCTGTCATTCATATAAGCACACACACATCACACTCTCACATCACACACAACACACACACACGGATCTAATGCACCAACTGTGGTTCCATTGCCAATGTGATACGCTCACGTTTTCTATTGCCTGCGCAACGTTGCGTATACGTAATGTGATTTGAATTTTGTGCATGTGCACTGAACGCTTTGCTGCGCTTTGGCAACACGGCGACACTGCAAAACAAGTAAAAGTATTGTAGTCGACAGTGCTCGACTTGAAGATACCCTATACTAAGCGCCGAGCTGACATTAGAAACAATCTTGCTTCTATGAAAAATGGTTTCTCGCATTGCTCTGATTGCTTAGAGAGGTTCTCTCGAATATATGTCTCAAAATTAAAGTATGATTTTTGTAGCTTATGCATTGAAAACTATGCCTCCAAATCGATATTTATCGATATTGAGGTAATGTAGGAGATATCGAATATAAATGACTCGATTCGCTTTCATGTCCATGAAATGAAAATATGTTTCTAATTTCAGGCCCTGGTTTTGTTAGTTTCTGCTTTAAAGATTATGTCTCAAAATCGATATATATCGATATTTTCCATTGGGAAATATCGCATATAATTGGTTAGACTTATTTTCATGGCCAAATTTATGTTCTTTCCATACGAAACTATTTCCGATCTTTGGTTCTTTTAGTTTCCGAAGAAGACAGACAAACCTAGATCGACCTAGCTTGTACTTTATGTGATCGAAAATATCAACTGTTGCCTGTTACATAGATTCACGCCAAATCATAATACCCTTTTTTCACACTCTTCATTTTTAATGGCTGCAGGGTATATAAAACAGGCTCAAGTAGCATCAATTTTCATTTTCCATTGAGCATTTTCCATTTCCGAAATGCCGTTGTCAAAATACGTGCCAGGCCAGGCGTGAATTGGGCTGCCCCCCCCCTCTATGACACACCGTACCCCTGGCCCCAACCCCCCCGCTGCCTGCCTGCGCAAAGCAATTGCCCCTGCGCCGATTGGGAGCCCACACACGGTTCGCGTTTTTATCTCATTTTTTTGGCTTTTTTTTTTTTGTTTGCCAGCGAGTAATTACAATTAATTTCAGGTTTCATATTGCAATCAAAATCGACAGACAGGCGGACGGACACGGCAAATTAGTTCAGTAATCGCCTTGTTGTTGTTGTTTTTAGTAATTCGTGTCTTTGTTGTTGTTGTTGTTGTTGTTGTCGTTACACTTTTCGCTGTATTTTGTTGTTGTTTGGGCGTCAATTGGCATCGCCTGCGACCTTCGAGCCAAACAATTTTTGTGTTTGGCTTTTGAAAGCTCTGCAAAAAATCGCACAATTTGCAGCAATTTATAGACCAAATGTTTTTTTTTTTTATTTTTATCCATTTTTGTGGGATTTCTTGCCACTTGCTTTCTTTGGCTGACATTTAAATTTTTGGCTGGGGTTTTTCCTTTGGCCTTAATTAGGTTTTTGGGTTTTTCACTTTTGCTTATTTTGTTAAAATTTAAAATTTTTTTTTATTTTTGCATTTTTGTTTGACTTCTGACACGTTGACTTTTTTCTTGGCCTGAAAAACTGACAATCTTGTTATTATTTTGGTTATTTTTCTTATATTTTGTTAAATAATTGCTGTGCTCTGTGTGTCACGTTGTGTAAATATAAATTCGTTGCTGCGATTGTTGCTGTCAATTTGTGTGGCTTAGTTATCAGCGCTGCCCGAGCGTATATCTACATACACACACACACACACATACGTACACACGCATACCTGTGCATTTGACTGAGCTTTAAGTGGAGCACGACAATTGACAATTTACATAAGCCATATACGATATGTACAACATGTGCGATATGTGCGATATGTATGTGCATAAATAGAATTGCGATATAATTGATTGTCGCAAGGGGAAGGGGTAGCTCTGATAAGGCCGTGAGTAACCAAAGCTACCAAAACTTTGGCAAAATTTAGACGCTTTGAATAGTTGCTGGCCTTTTGATCATAATATGAGATATGAGATCTATATTACTTATGCTTATGCAAATCGAAATAGAGCGTATTATATAAAGCTACTTCCTCAACATTCTACCTTGTACTGCGAATTTTCCCAGCCTTGTCAAAGTCGAACCGTTTTTTGGGCTTAATGACTTTTTTTTTACCAAACGAAATCAAAGCAAAAAAAAATTGAATTTTGTTTTTGAATTTTTGGCCAAACTTAAGTTGTTTTTCTTAACAATTTATCTTAGTCTCAAATTAAGTTGCTTTGGCTTTTTTTGAAATTTTAAATTAATTAATAATAATTAATATAAATTGTGAATAAATTAAAAGCTCAGCTAAAACTTGAAGCCAAATGCGATGCGATGTCAAAGACGTAGTTGAGTCTTTTGTTTAGCATCTTCTAAAATTTAGTTTGGGGATTATATTTGTTTTTTTCGAATACAATTCTTTTTGGCTAAGCGCCTGCCCATATTTATGTTGTGCTTATAAATTACTTGTTGTAGAATTTATATAAACAAAAATAGTAGTTTTTGTTGTCAGCTGTATGTGTTATGGGTCTGGAGGTATTCAGGCGGGAGAATAACAGCACAGTGGAGCCACAACAACAACAGCAATAACAGCAGCAACAACAACAACAGCAACAACAGCAACAACAACAACAGCAACAACAACAACAACCACGACAACCACGACAACCACAACAACAAGCGCCAACAATGGAACCCACAACAACTTTCGCGAAAACTCGTTTTCCACGCGTTCGCATAAAATATTAAAAAAAAAATGGTTGTTGTTGGTTGATGTTTTCTGTTGTTGTTGTTGTTGTTGCCGCCCTTGTCACTTATTTAGAAGCCAAATCTGTAGCCAGTGTGTGCCACACGGCCAAAAACCCGCTGCTGCATCCATTGAAACGTACAGCAGTTGCCGCTGTTTCCCCGCTCTGCTAAAAACCTGTTTCTACTTCGCACAGGCCTAAAAATATGTAAAAATAATAATATAAATAAACAAAAGCAAAAAAAAAAAAAAAACGACAAAAAATCATTTTTTATGTTGGCAGGCGACGTTGACTGCGAAGCTGACAGCGTTTCGGGGGCTTTGTTCAGTTTTTGTTTTTACGCGTTTGTGAAAATTCTCAGCTTGAATTTTCATTTACTTTAAATATGCTCATTTCTCTGGCGCCATTTAAAATGCGGCAACGTTTCCGTTGTGGTTTTTCATCGCCTTCAGGCTGTGCAACATTCAACAGCTACACTTCCAGTGGTCTCTCTCAGTCTCTGCCCCGCTTGACACACATTCTGTACCTTTGCCCCTTTGTCGCTGCCCCTCGTTATGCAACTCAAATCAAGCATGAAAAGCTGCTTCAACAATTGACCACAATTGGGACAGCTGACAGAGTGCGGCCTATAACAGCAGCAGCAGCAGCAGCAGCTCACAGCGAACGTGCCCCAGTCCGGCAGGGTGCCGGCTGCCGCTCGCTGGCATGGAGGAAGCCAAATAGTTCTTAGCCCATTTGCCACATTTTGCGGTATTTATATAAATACACTCTATGTGAGGGCCACACAGACTGCGGCTTCAAAGAGACGCCCAGAGTGCATCTAAGAGTATACGAACTTTAACTCAAAAGTGTCACAAAGTTTGTGACCAGAAAACAGTGTTGTGTAACAGCGTAAGCTGAGTGTACTTTCATGATTTTATGAATTTTAAATAGCCAAAGTTTCCAGAGCTAAACTAAGTACAAAAGCGATCAAGAAATGTGTGTTCAAGGCAGAGTAGAAGAAATTCTTAAAGCTGTTTGGCTATATATATTCGAATTCCGGTTTAACATTCCTCTCTATTTCTATCTCTATGTTTACCGATAGTTTATAAGGGAGCAAAATCGATACTTATTGACTTCTGCATTTTTTCGTAGTTCTACGATCTAATATTTCTTTTGACTATTAATTGCTCAACCTTAAAATACGTACTTAAGAGCATAAATATATAGCAGCAGGTTCAATAGCAAACAATGCACAAAAACTATCGAATTGCTGATCGATATCTGACAAACTAAATTATCGACAGTTTTGGTTTTGATTTATTTGATTTGTCACACAAAAACACTTTACTACAGGGTATTCCAATTCGACTTGCATTATTTCATAAGACAGTCTTACGATAGGGATCTTATAGAGTATTTGAGCTTCGTTGAGTGAGGTTCTGTTTTTTGCTTTTAACTATTTTTTTTTAATGTTTTTATACTCTTCTACGTTCTTTATTTTTTGCTGTGTGAATTCTCCTCCAGCTATTTGTAGGTAGCCTAATTTCAACGCTTGAATGCTGTCCATACCAACAGATGAGTGTGTATGTGTGTGTGTTTGTGTGTGTGTGTGTGACAGACAGTGTGGGTGTGTGTTTTAAGTGTGTGTGTGTGTGTGCCCAGTTTATCTGAGACAACATCAGAGTCAGCAACAACAAACAAGAAACAGCTGCTGCAACAGCTCGTCGAGTGGCAAATGTCAGATGGAATTTTGTTTTCTTATACCCTGTAAAAAAAGCCAGTTACTTTTACGGAATGAGCTTGTCTGTATATTTATCGATAACTCTTTTTAAACTATCGATAATTATCAAAGTTAAGAATTGATTTATTTAACACAATTCGGAGTTTAAATGTGCTAGAGACTTCATATTTGGTATGCAGCTTCTCGTTACGCATATATATTAAGGTACAGGGTATCTTCTCGTTAAGCACAGTCGACTAAAGCACTCTTGGTTGTTTTCTTTTATACCTTGTGCTTCTTTCAGCCGTCTTAAAGAGCGGCCCCTTCTCTCTGTGTGTGTGTGTGTGTTTTAGCCGATTGACAAGTGAGGCACAAATATCAGAGACTATAAATAGTTGGGGGATTCGGGGAATCTTAAAATGGGGGCTCAACTCCCACCGAAACGGACTTAAGCATTGCTGCGCCTTGCCTTGCCTTGCCTTGGCTTGGCCTGTTGGCCAATTAGATTTGGCTTAAACTCAACTGGCTATTGGCTATTTTATATGCAGGCCGAGCGATGTCGCTTAATGGCAGACAATTTGCTTAGAATTTGTATGCAGGCTTTCTTCTTCTGCTTCGTCTTCTTCTTCTTCATTTGATTGTTGTTGCTGAAGCGAAAACTCGTTGCGAATTTGTAATTGAATTGTCAAATGATGTTGAACATCATCATCATCCAGTTGCTGATTACATAAAAAATATAATGCAGAGAAGCTGAAATTGTTTTCGTAATTTTCGCTTTCAACCGAGAAGCAGCAGCAACACCAACAACAACAACTATAATAATGTTGCAACTGCAACATGCCGCATGCTACACAAAACTATTTAAGGGGCGGGCGGGGGCATGCCGCCCCATTTTTGGATGATCGCTTTTCCGCTTCCGCGCAGCGTTTTTACATCTTTTTTTCATTTTGTCGAATACAATTTCATGACGTTGACACAATTTCGCTAATTATTATATCTCTTCCTTGTTTCATCTGTTCCTCTCTTGTTACAGCCAAGAAACAAAATGGCGCCGCCATACGCACAAACAGCCTGGGCTCTGGCACCCGCACCCCGCCCCTGGAGCGCAAAAGCAAACTGAGCGCTCTGGGCAGATTCTTCAAGCCCTGGAAATGGCGTCGAAAAAAGAAGAGCGAAAAATTCGAAGCCGCCTCCAAATGTAAGTTCTCCCATTATGATTTGATTTTTGCTCCATTTTCAGTGTTGGTCAGTCAGTTTAATATTCAACACTTGTTTTGCAGCACTGGAGCGCAAGATTTCTGTACGTGCCAATCGCGATGAGTTAGTGCAAAAGGGCATCCTGCTGCCGGAGAGTCCGCTGGGCAATATACCAGAGCCGGGTAAGTGACAGAAAGGGTTATGGGTAAAAGTCCTTTTTCTCTCTCTCTCTCTCGACCTCTTTAGCTTAGTCTCCCACTCTTTCTCCATACCTCTCTCTTTCTATATGGCCCCTGCTCAATCTCTGTCTCACACTCCCTCTCTTTTTATCATAAGCGTCTTCTCGTTCACTCGCCTGCGCCGATATTCTTCATTTCACGCCTCCTCCATCGCTCTCAGACGTCTTTCTCACCTCTTTTCTCTTTTTGCTTTCTTAACTTTCTCTCCTTCTATTTTTTACTGCTCTCTTTTTCTCTCTTTCTCCTTATCTCTCTCATTCTCATCTGTCTCGCTCTCACTGTTTCTTGCTGTTTTTAACTCTTCATTTCAATTTTTCACATTATCTTTCTCTCAGCCTATTTTTCTCTTTCGCCTTGTCTTTTTGTCTCACCCTTTTCTTTTTCCCAACTTCACTTTCTTCCATTCTACCTTAACCTTTTTCTGCCCACTCAACTTCCCCTATCTTCCATCTATTCACCTTTCTCCTGTCTTCTCTTTCCGCCTTTCGCTCTTCGTTTTACTTTGTCAATCAATTTTTGTAAATGTCACCTTTCTCTGCGATTTTCATGAATTCATGTCATGCTTAAAAATTTGCACACTTTTTATTAAGTGAATGAGTCAACGTTAGAGATAAGGTGAGAGACAAAGTGAGCTTTTGTTTAAGACAGACTGTTATGAAAAAGTCTCATAAAATACGAATTCAGACAAAGTTACAGGGTGTTCCATTCAAGCACAGGGTATCTCCTCGTCGACCACTCTTCATTGTGGCAGCTGTTTTAGCAGTTTATACTGTGAAATTGATTTTAATTTATAAAAATTCCTTAGCTAGATTTTCAGCTTTCATTTTTAAAGGCTTTGCGCCCGCAGAGTTACTTTTCATGGTTTAAACTGTGAGCTAAACACACACACACACACACACACACACACACACACACACATGTATTTGTGTATTTGTGAACTGTAGGCTAATCATATAGCTCACATCTAATCCTCCCATTGGCTTTCTGTTTTTGTGCAGAAGGCACAAAAGTTTTATAAGCCGGCAAACTGTGGCCAACTTTAGCAAACGGACCGCAGGCGCGCACACAAATGTATCTTTCGCTTTCAGTTTTGGCCTTTGTGCGCGTTGCTGACAGAGTCAACAAACGGAAATTGGCCATAATCCACGCACGATTTAGCCAATGACGAGCCACGTTGACTTGGCTCAGTCACGAGCTGCTGACGCCAGGTTTGCTGCCACTTTGCTAAATTGTTTGTACATCAAAGTAGGACGAGGGGGGGTTCGATTCCTTCCACTTCAGCCGTGACATATCCGTCCGTCTGGGCAGATGTTCAAAGCGGGATACACTTCCATTGGCTGTCGCCGGCGACGTCGTGGCATTCTCTCGATGGTAATTAATCAACGGCAGCTAATTGTCAATGCGAGACGTCGCCGAGTCGCAGCCAAACAACGCCGAACAACGCACGCCACCTGAATGCCAAATCGAAGCGGGAAAAAAGAAGGAAAAACTCTGATAAATCGAACCTACCTCAAGTTGTGACTGCTTGGCCCAGGGCTAGCTTTTTACCGCCGCTCGCCAACAGATGGCGCTGCTGGTGAAAGTTGCTAGCGAAAGCTTTGGCCGTGCAAGCTGAATGGCAGAGCTTTGCCGCAAAAGCTCGCTGCATTTATGAATGACTGCAAGCTCTCTCCCTCTCTCTCTCTCTCTTACTCATATACTCTCTCTCACTTTCTTTCTCTCTCTTCTGTCTCTTTGCAGGCGAGGAGTCATACTATAATAGTGGAGCCAGCGCGAATGGCTCTCTACTCTCAGCCGTCCACAATAATTCCATAAATCAAGCCAACAATTCCATTAATGCCACGACCTATGGCAGCGCCGGCAATTCGCTGCTCTCACAACAACACCAACAACAGCAGCAGCAGCAGCAGCAGCAGCAACAACAGTCGGGTGGCGGGGGGGTGCCCAACTCGATATCCGTGCAACAGTTCAATGCAAATTCCATGCTCAATGGCGCCAGCCTCAATCAACAGAATTCCATGGCCAATGGCGGCGGCAACGATGGCGCCTCGGACACATCCTCGCTGAGCGGCGGCGTGCCCCATTCACAATCGGCACCACAGCAGCTGGGCGTCGGGCAGCAGACGGCGCCACCGCTGACACCGCTCGCCCAGCATCATCAGGCGCTGGCAGCGCAGCTGCAGCAGCGATTCGCCATCAGCAATAATAACGGTAAGTCTCTGAAACCAAAAGGGAATTACTTTTGAATATAATACATGGGTGGGAGTAGTGTGGGGTAGGCACTCCCACCCCCCCTTTGTATACTTGATCCTATTGTCGGGAAATGGTTCACTGTAATTGGCAATGGAAAACAATTGTGAGGAAGTTTTTCTATAGAATCGAAGAGTTTCTCTCCTTTGTTTACATTTTATTGTTGCACGTTGAGTGTAATTAATGTGCACTGCATCCGTTTAAAGTTTTGCTAATTGATTGATAAGATGAATTTATAATAATAGAAAAAATGAGAAGATAATTCAAATCTTAGCTCTTATAACTAATGCTTGTATAGCTGTCTTTTTGAGAAATATGGTAGAATTATTTCTTTTTTAAATTCGTTTTCGAAACATTGTGGAATTCTTTTGCGAATTCCCTATTCCCTATTCGAATTTTCGGTAATTTTCCCAGAATATTGGAGAATTTATTGAGAGATTTTAGAAAGGATTTCTGCAGGGATTTGCAGTAAAGATGTGAACATTAGGAAATATTATTATTACTTCAATAAGATAATCAGAGCTTTTAGAAATATCAAGAGAAGAAAAATATAATTAAATACTGATAAGATATGTACTTCTTTCTCCATATTCAATTTCATTAATTAGCCTCTCGTATAGAATAATCCCTCTCAGCAAACATTGCATACTTTAGGGTTGCGGCGAATAACGATAAATATCGTTGCCTACTTTCAAGCGTTCCGCTTAAAGTCAATTACACAGGCATTAACATTAACCGTAAATGTGACGCGCTTAAAGCCAATTTAAGTTGAGTTAACGCCTTGTTAAATCCGAACAGGCCCCCCACAAGCCCCACACAAAGTCTCAAGTATTTGTTTTGCCGTTGTTCTTGACTACAATGCCAATGTTGTTGTAGTCAGCATATGCGGCAGTCTGCCAAAAAGTCAGATAAACTGTTAAACAAAACACAAACAATTGCTTGATGGAGGGGGGTAGGGGGATGGGTTAGCGTGAGGTCCATTGCTGGCTATTTGAACGGTAAACAAACAACATTTTTGCCATGCTTTTGCTCTTGACATTTATGTATTTTGACTCGCCGCAGTTTTTGCATGCTACGCTCCTTTGCTATACCCACCCCCCTCCCACCACCCATTCGCTCGCTCGCTCGCTCGCTCCGCTCATAATGAGCAGGCTACATATTTGATGACTATCTAGAAAAGACATTTCAGTGCGCCTGAAGCTTTACGCCATTGCGCTTCGTGTTTGCTTTGCGTTTGAGGCTGCGACGGCGACTGCAGCAGCCGCAGCAGCAGCAGCCGGCATGTGTTCGCTGCGTTGCGCTCTCTTCGCCGCCTCCATTGTTGTCGCTCTCTCGCAACGCGCACGTTTTGTGCTTTTGTTTATTTTGCACTTGTTTCGCTGAGAGAGCGAGAGAGAGAGAGAGAGTGAGCTCGCTCTCTCACTGTTACTTTTTATCATTTGCTACTGCGTCGTTTTTGTTGTTGCCTTTTGGGGCTAGCTGGACGGCGTCGCATTTTTATGGCAAACTGTTTCGCTGCTGTCGGCTCTGTCATTTCCTATGTTCAGTTAACATTAAAACGCAGCCCGCTAGAGCAGCGCGTGTTTTTGTCGTCGCGTTAGAACAAAACTCAAAAAAAATAAATAAAAATATAATAAAAAAAAAAAATAATTAAAAAAAAAGTTATAACAAATATTCATAATTGTGTTTACTGTACACAGTTTGCTTAAGTGTTTACCGCTCTCTGTCGCTCGCGCTGTCTCTCGCTTCAAGTGTGTTCGGCCACGTGTGTGTGTGTGTGCGTGTGTGTTTGTGTATGTGTTCGCGTCGCACTGTGTGCGCTAAGACAACAACAATTTTACACTATAAAATATGTAATATTTGATAGCTGCAATTTTTATAAGTCATTTAGCCAGACGCTTGTGCTTGTGCATAATCTCAAGGTGAAGCTGTTTAGAGAGGTGTGCAACACATATTTAACCAGACTGGGCATATTTTATTTCCTATATATTGCCGGTTGCGATTTATTTTGAAAGTTCTTTTAATTGTGTTTGGTCAAGTAACAGCAGAGATAACACCGACGGCTGCGGACATCATCCAACAGCAGAAAATAACAATCATAATTACAGCCTAAGAGCAAATAGTTTTTTTGCGCGCTCTTTGTAAGCTGCTGTCCACTCTCCTTCTGAATTGCTTTGCTTGCATTGCTGCCCTTCGCTCTAACCGGCGAGCGTCTTATTGGAGTTTCGTTTCGATTCGCTTTACATATTGTCATAACCAGTCAGTCTTTCGTTTTGATCGCAACCTAGGCACAACTAATTCGAGTTGGCTGCCAAGCAACAATTTAAAACTTATAAATTCTAATAAGTGCCCTGCGCGGCAAATAAATCCATTTGAAAACTAATCTAAGTGTTTGAATTTCGCTGCACAAGCAGTTAGAATTAATTGGTTGCAAAAAAGCTTGCAACTACACATTTTGGTGACCCCGACGTGATTTTTCTTTCTTTCATTTTTTCTATTTTTTCTTGTACTTCGTTCTTGTCGTGTCAACGGACAGTTATCAGTTCGGGCAAAGCTGTGTGGTGAGCCGTTTGCTTGCGCATCTGCATACAGTTGGTTGTTATACATAAACGCCGTAGCAAATCCCCGCTAATCGTTGCGCGCTATAACCCGCTATACGCTATCTCGCTCGAACGAACACTTGCGCGATCAGACTTGTATTGTAGTTCGGCTGTGTGAACCTTGTTGTGCGCTACATTCATAATGTTTGATGAAGGTGCAAGTGCAAATGGAAATGATGAGGCGACATCAGCTAGTCAAGTGGCGGTTGGAACCCAGGCTGCTGTTTTTAAAATAAAGATCAAGAATTTAACTGATCGACTCAATAGATTGTCCTCGGAACTTGATCCCGCTCGACTTCGCGATGTTGATGACTACGAGCTGCAAGATTACATAAGCATGGCATCTGACTTGCAGGCGAAATTTGAGATAGTCTGTGATGGTTTGTTGGAGGTGGATCATGCCAGCGTTGATGAGGATCTTCAGACAAGTTTTGAGTCAACTATTAGGCAGCTACGGCTGTCCCTTCAACGCGAGCGCGGAAATCGAAGCAAGGTTCAGCAGATTCCGCATTGTTCCACCTTCAATTCAGCCGCAGCCGATGACTCGCGTTCTACCTTTGTTGTTCCAAACCACTCTCGATTGCCTCAACTTAAATTGCCGGAGTTTAGTGGAGGCTACACAGAATGGGCCGATTTCTCGAACCTGTTCACCACGGTCATTGACAAGGATCCGTATTTGACCAACATTGAAAAACTCCAGCATCTACGGTCATGCCTTAAAGGAACAGCGCTGGATACAATTCGCTCATTGGAAATTTCAAACGCAAATTATGCTGCCGCTTTAGAACTGCTTGATAAGCGTTTTAATAACAAGCGTCTTATTTTTCAGGCACACATCTCTGAAATTTTGGGTTTGAGAAAGGTGGACAAGGGCGCGACTGCACAGCTGCGCGAATTTTCAGATAAGCTCAACTCTCATCTACGTGCTTTAAAATCGATGGGCAGTGTGGAACAGATCGCCGGTTGCGTCATAGTACATACGTTGCTGCAAAAACTAGATAGCGTTACGCAGGCTAGCTGGGAGGATGATGCGCCGTTGGACGTCATACCATCATGCGAGCGGTTTACAACCTTCATAGAGAGGCGTTGCCAAAGGCTGGAAAATGCGGATCACGCTACGGCAATGTACACGCCTAGCTCCCAGGTGGGCCAGAACAACAGTAGTAGAAGAACGTTTGTAGTGACTAGGAATGGAACGAGTGCTTGTGTGTTTTGTGAAGTCGCAGGCCACTCTATTTATAAATGTTTGCAATTCGCAAATTTATCGCCCTTGCTGCGCCTTCACGAAGCCAAGCGGCTTGCGCTGTGCCTAAACTGCCTGCAAAGGGGACATCAGCTGAGAGTCTGCGGCTCCAGCGCTTGCAGAGTTTGTGGAAGCAAACATCATAGCTTGTTGCATCTTGGCAACACAAGCAGTCACATCGCTGCTTCTAGCCCAAACAATGCTCAAGATACCGAAACTTATTCGTCATCCCAAAACACCTTGGCGGCACTTTTATCTTCGCCTCTCACTACCGCCCAGCATCTCAAGCACGATGTGGTCCTGCTTGCCACTGCCGTCATCAACGTGAAAAATCGCGCTGGCTCCTTGGTGCCTTGCCGTGCGTTGCTCGACTCTGGGTCGCAGTTGCACATCATCACCTCTCGTCTTGCTCATCAGCTCCAGCTGCGCAAATTCAAGTCAACAGCAATCGTCTCTGGCATTGGTGATGCAGCATTTGCGTCCGATGGGTTTTCGGTCAACATCAATGTCAAATCTCGAGTGTCGGAGTACTCCACATGCATCCCGGCCTTGATTGCACCATCCATCACCGATAATCAGCCTGGCTTCACTCTTGACCCTGCATCATGGAACATTCCATCAAATATACAACTAGCTGATCCTGAATTCTTTAAATCTCAGCAAATCGACATGTTGATTGGAGCCAGTCTGTTCTTCGATCTGCTATGCGTCGGCCAGATTAAACTAGCTGCTGGACTGCCGATATTGCAAAAGACTCGCCTTGGTTGGGTGGCTACGGGAGGTGCCTCACATGCTGGAAAATCATCATTCATGGCCATGAGATCAATGGAGAATCCAGATCTGCTGGTTGACTCGCATCTGCAGCCTAATACACAGATTGATGAATTAATCCGTCGTTTTTGGGAATTGGAATGCTGCACCGACCCTGAGTCCTTACCAAACAAGGAGGAACGCGACTGTGAGGCACACTTTCAGGCCAATTTTAAACGTCTGTCGACTGGCGACTATTCAGTTCGTTTACCGCTACGTCTAGGCATGTATCCGCTGGGTGACTCCTATCAACAGGCGGTTCGTCGATTCCTGAACTTAGAAAGAAAACTAGACCGTAATCCACTATTGAAACCCCAGTATGCAGCATTTATCAAGGAGTATCTTGACTTGGGTCACATGTCACTTGTTACCTCAGCTGCACTGGGCCAATGCAAGTACTACCTGCCACATCACTGCGTGCTGAAGGAGGATAGCACTACAACCAAGCTAAGGGTCGTGTTTGATGGCTCAGCAGTTACTACCTCTGGACACTCGCTGAATGATGCACTGATGGCAGGTCCTACCATCCAACCGAAGCTGTTTTCGATACTGATGCGGTTTCGTACATTTGCAGTCGCCCTGACAGGCGATATATGCAAAATGTATCGATGCGTACGAGTCGAACCCGCAGACAGTTATTTTCAATGTATCTTGTGGCGTGAGTCTCAGCATCAGAAGATACAGATTTACAAATTAGACACCGTCACCTACGGCACAAAACCAGCATCGTTTCTCTCAGTGCGAGCTATGCACCAACTGGCCATGGATGAGCAGAAAACTTTCCCTATTGGCTCTGACATTGTTAAAAGAGATTTCTACGTGGATGACCTCATTTCTGGTGGTAGCTGTGTTCAAGAAGCAATTGAGATATTGAAACAAACATCTGGACTACTCGCCAAGGGGAACTTTAGGCTGCGCAAATGGTGTTCTAGCGACACATCTGTACTCCAAAACATACCGGAAGAGGATAGAGAAACGCTGCTTAAGTTTGACGATGGCAGTGACATCACGAAAACGTTAGGCCTCGTTTGGGATCCCGCTTCAGACTGTTTCCTTTTCTCCTTCTCTCCACTGAGGTTGCCCTCCAGACTGACAAAACGGTCAATACTCTCCGCAATTGCTCGCTTTTACGACCCCCTTGGTCTTGTTGGTCCCGTAATAACAAAATCGAAAATTTTTATGCAGGATCTCTGGAGAGAAAAGCTGGACTGGGATGAGAGCCTGCCTGTACACTTAAGCACAGCCTGGGTCAACTTCTGCGCTGATTTTGAGTATACTCAGCAATTCCAGTATCCCCGTCGAGCACTCTCATCAGACAGTACAGTGGAGATTCACGGATTTTGTGATGCCAGCCTAAGCGCTTATGGAGCATGCGTCTATACAGTCTCAAAGTGCAATGGCAACACCAGCGTGCGTCTCTTATGCTCCAAATCGCGTGTCGCGCCTGTGAAAACCATCACGGTACCAAAGCTGGAACTCTGCGGAGCTGCATTACTGGCTCAACTTCTCAGCGAAATATGCCAAATGAAAGTGTTCGACTGTCGGTATTACTGTTGGTCAGACTCTGCCGTGACTTTGGCTTGGATTCGCAATGATGCTTCGAAATTCAATGTTTTCGTTGCCAACCGAGTCGCAGCCATCCAAGAGCTCACCACTGGAATGGAATGGCATCATATTCCCACCGAATTAAACCCGGCGGATATAATTTCACGAGGAGCGCTGCCTAGTGAGCTCTTCCGGTCTCCATTATGGGCCCATGGTCCGAGTTTTCTCAGTAAGGGAAAGGAAGAGTGGCCTGCCTCCTGTGTACCTGTCGAATCCTTACCAGAACTTCGACACAAGGTACTCCTCGGAACTGCAGCGCAACCGGATCTCTCGATTGGTTGCAAGTTCATCAATTCGTTTTCCAAGCTGCAGCGGGTCTTTGCTTATGTTTACAAATTTGTAAATCGAATCCGAGGAGCTGAACTAACCGTTGACCACTTGCATCATGGCACACATTGGTTGCTGCGGTCAGTGCAAATGGCTACTCTCAGCGATGACTACAAGGCATTGAAGGAAGGAAGGCATGTCAAACCGTCTAGCTCAATGGCCTCTCTTGCACCATTCCTTGACGACTTCGGCCTACTTCGCATCGGTGGACGGCTGAAAAACTCGTCGTTGGACTTCTCAGCGCGACATCCGATTATATTGCCCCGTCAGCATCCTGTGACGCGAGCAATCATAGTTTACTTTCATAAACGAAACTTACACGCTGGACCTCGCGCTTTATTGTCTTCGATTCGGCTCCAGTACTGGCCCATTGGCGGTCGAAAAACAGTCTCCAGTATTGTTGCCAAATGCATAATCTGTTTTCGTGCCAAGCCACGATTGGCCGAGCATATAATGGCAGACCTACCAGCTGATCGTCTTAATACATCGTATCCCTTTATGGTCACTGGCGTTGATTACTGTGGACCATTTTACTACAAGAACGAAGTGCGCAACAGGCCACCAGTGAAATGCTATATCAGTCTGTTCATATGCTTCGCTACAAAGGCGGTGCACTTAGAGCTTGTAAAGGACTTGTCCACAACATCGTTTCTAAACGCCCTAAAACGTTTCATCCTGACTCGCTCTCGACCTTCAAGGATCTGGTCTGACAATGCGACAAACTTCGTAGGTGCCAAGAACGAACTAGCAGATCTGAACCGCCTGTTCCTGAGAGACGAGCATGTCAAGGCCGTTAACGAGTTTTGCCTAACCGAATCAATTGAATGGTTGTTCATCCCTCCTCGCTCTCCGCACTTTGGTGGACTATGGGAAGCCGCTGTGAAGACTGCTAAGCACCACTTTTATCGATCTGTTTGCTCTTCCATTTTGGATTTCGATTCGCTGCGTACGCTCGTCTGCCACATCACGGCAATTATTAATTCTCGACCATTACTTCCACTTTCAGAGCATCCAGGTGATCTTGACGTCTTGACACCCGCACACTTCCTGGGTACAGCGCCATCTTCATCATACATTGAGCCCGATCTAAGGCAGCTTAACTTCAATCGGCTTAATCATTTTCAGCGCGTCACATATCTCCAACAAGTATTCTGGGCCCGTTGGCGCGAAGAGTATTTGACGCTTCTTCAACAGCGCTCCAAATGGCGCACTCCTCAGCCTGGACTCTCCATTAACGATGTTGTCCTTGTAAAGGATGAGAATCTACCGCCGCTGAAGTGGCCACTCGCCAGAGTGCAAGAGCTGATCTCTGGATCTGATGGGGTATCCAGAGTTGCTGTGCTTCAAACTGCGACTGGAGTCATACGTAGAGCTGTACGAAAGCTGTGTTTGCTGCCCAAACAGGATGATGTTGAAAGCCCTTGCCTTCCAACGGGGGGAGAATGTTTGGTCAAGTAACAGCAGAGATAACACCGACGGCTGCGGACATCATCCAACAGCAGAAAATAACAATCATAATTACAGCCTAAGAGCAAATAGTTTTTTTGCGCGCTCTTTGTAAGCTGCTGTCCACTCTCCTTCTGAATTGCTTTGCTTGCATTGCTGCCCTTCGCTCTAACCGGCGAGCGTCTTATTGGAGTTTCGTTTCGATTCGCTTTACATATTGTCATAACCAGTCAGTCTTTCGTTTTGATCGCAACCTAGGCACAACTAATTCGAGTTGGCTGCCAAGCAACAATTTAAAACTTATAAATTCTAATAAGTGCCCTGCGCGGCAAATAAATCCATTTGAAAACTAATCTAAGTGTTTGAATTTCGCTGCACAAGCAGTTAGAATTAATTGGTTGCAAAAAAGCTTGCAACTACACAAATTGTTTAACGAGCATTTTGTAAGGCCTCATTTGCTGTTGAAAACAATTTGTAAAACTCCAATTTGGTTCTATTCGACTCATGTTTTCTTATACATATCTCTTAAAGATCTTATTTCCACTAGGGCGAAAAACAACAACAAAATTGCATTGTCAGCGCAATGCAAACAAATGCAATTACAATTGAGCTTTTGTCAGCGTCAACAACAGCGCCGCCCACAAAAATAAAGCGCTGCTAGAAAAAAAAAATCAAAAATAAAAGAAATAATAATGAAACGGAACAAAAACAAACAGCACGAACCAGCAGCTCGACTAACGGCACAAGTCCCGCAAGTTGGGTTCTTGTGTTTTGGTTTTTAACGAAAGTCGCACAAAGCGCAAACAAAATATTTTTGTAGAAGGAATTTCTGTGTAAAATGCAACAGCGAGGGGCGTGGAATGAGGGGCAAGGCTCAAGGGGGAAGCGTCGAAGGGGGGGCGAATTAAAAGCAAGCACGCAATGGCATTTTTAATTTGCATATGTGTGCGTGTTGGTGTGTGTGTGTGTGTGTGTGTGTGTGAATGTATGCATAGCAGTTGTAGGTAGCCTGGCATCCGGTGCGGTGTGTGGGGAAAGGGTGTGTTATTTCATTCCTTTTTTTTTTTTGGCGTGCGGAGGGGGTGTGAGGTGGGTTGTTTTGTGTGTTTGCTGCAGCGAACGAAAAGAACTTTAATTTGCCGTCATTCCACTTTTGGTCTGATTTTCGCCGCCTGCGCTGCTCACATTACGCATACGCAGCGGGCGAGTGGCAAGAGGAAGCACCAAATTGTTGCCTACCATTGGGCGCCGCGCGCTCTCTCTCGCACGCTCTCACAAGCGCAAACACAAACACAAACACAGACGCACACACACACACACACACACACACACACACACATACGAAATTTACTCTTGCCGCATCCTTTCTGCGCGTTGCCTTTTAACTTTGTTATTCGTTGCGTTGCGGCACGCGCTCTCACGCTCTGCCAATGTCTGCGCTCAATCTCTCGCACCCGCTCTCTTTTACCCCCTCTCTCGCTGTCGCTCTCTCACGCTGGCTTTGTTTTGTATTTGCTGAAAGCAAAACGCAAAAATGAGCAAAGAAAAAAAAAATCAAGCTCAGCAGACTGTGGCTAATTTTTCGCTAGAATGTTGCGCTGTTTGCTCGCTAAATGTTTATAAATAAATATATAATTAATTGAAACTGTTTTTAATTGTTTTAAAGAAAAAAATTGTTGCAAACACAGACATTCGCTCTGCTCGTGTGTGTGTGTGTGTGTGTGTGTGTGTGTGTCGCTGCTCGCGTATCGACGCACTGCATCCTGAGGTCGTGCACCTCTCTGCTCCGCTTTTCGCTCTGCTTTCGTCATTGTTGGAGGAGATGCCAGTGCAGTGTCTGTGTGTGTGTGTGTGTGTGTATATGTGTGTACGTGTGTGTTTGTTTGTGTAATTTTCAGTATTTCCTTTGCACTTTAATCATAATAACAAACAAATTTCTTTGCTTTTGCTATTTATTTTGTTTGTTTTTAGTGCATTCAAGCTGATATGACTCTTCTTCTTAACGCTCTTGTTGTGCCAGGTTAGCAATCCAGTGTTGCAAAGTGCGCCGAATAACGCTCTAAAACTCGTTTCTTTGAGACTTTACCTTGATTGTGTGTGTGTAATGAGAATTCTCGAATTCGCTCTGTGAAACTGGCTTCGACAAGTTGAGCTGCGATTAACAATAGCAAAGTTTATTCACATCGTTTTGATTCTGTTTAAGTTTTAGTATTTTCTGTACTTTGATTTCCGCTCGTGTCGCATTCTAATCTAATAAGATATGCTATTTTTACTTTAAAGTTTCTCCAACGAAATCTTATTAGCTGCCCAGATAAATTGCTACACGCCGCGCCTCAGATAAGCACTCCTCGGATATTATACCTGTGCGCATATATATATATATACAATTTATCTATATATAATGCCTAATTGAGTCAGTGTGCTACGCCCACAGTTCAGATAATGCAATTAGACGTGCCAGCCAACTGAAGTCCAATTCCAATTGGGGAGTGAGCGGAGTGTATAGCTGGGGAACTGTAAACTCACGTAAACTATGTGTGTGTGTATGTACTTGTGTGTGTCTTGATTGCAAACAACTTAATAATGATACCCTATAAGATGGCAGCCATAAGTCTTTTAGGTTGACGAGGGTGTTTTTTTTTTTTTTCTAAAACTCACTCATTTTCCGATTGTCAAAGTGGAATTCACAAAATTTATCGAGATTCATCGAGTTGTGCCTAGATGTTAATTAAACGAATTACTGAAAGCTGCTTAGCTTATTTCTAGGGTATTAAATGCCTTTTTTTCTGTGTTCTGCTTCTGCTTGGCTAATCTCAAAGATCTTAGTCATTAGCAGTGAGTAGCTGGCAATCTGGCAATTAGGGCAGTCATTGATAAGTTTCGATTAGGAATCATTGGGGAAAAAAAAAAGATAAAACAAAATAGAGTGAGAAGAAATAAACAATCATTAGCTGGCAGTTTGGCAGCCTTTAAAGTTGGTCGTGTTGCTGTTTTTCAATTTGTTTACCAAGTAATTTGGCTTTAAATGATGAACGACCGCTTTTGGCCAAATTGTTGGCTACCTGGAGACAGCTGTGTGTGTGTGTGTGTGTGTATATGTTTGTTATGATTATGGATCGATTTGTTTTGCGGCCGTCACCTGCGCATTTTGCATTTAATTTGCTAATTAAATTGTTGCCTCGCAGAGGGCGTGTTGCCCGGTTTGGAAGTCAATAGCCCGATAGAGATATGCTGCTGCTGTCCTGGCAGGTTCGGTCTGGTCCTGCCCTGTCCTGCCCTGCCCTGCCCGGGTCGGTCCGGTCCGGTCCGGTCCGGTCAGGTCAGGTCCTTGTCTGTCTGTGCCACTCCTCGAGCTTTGCATGTCATTGGCTCGTAATCAACTCGAAACGACATCCGTTTCGAGTTGTTGCCACTTCTGTTTCAGTTTTTGCAGTCTCTGCTTCCACATTCGCTTTCTATTCTGTTCTGTTGTGCTTTGTACTTTGTCCTAAAACATTTCCGTCTACGACACTTGCCAATGAGTCAGTTGGCCAACTTGGCTAGTTGCCTGACCGCCCGCTCCCCCAACCGCATTCTCTTGGGTCTAATTTGTTTAACAAATGCTTTTGCTGTTCTCAGTGTGCGTTTTCATTTAACCAAATCCCTTTCACTGCCCTCCCTGCCCCTCCCACTTGCTGCGGCTCATTAATTAGCATTTTTGCTCACTGTTCGAATTTCGATTTATTGTTGTTGTTCGGTTTTTGTGTAAACACAGCCCGAATTTCCGGACTGGCAAAAAGTGTTTTTCATTTTTCACGAATATACTCTATGCAAAAAAAAAAGAATAGGCATATTAGCTTAAATTAACGCATAGAAGTTAAGAGTTAACTTTAGCGTTAGCTAATCTTCGATTCTGCTTTGACTCACATTCGTAAACGTTGCACGAAACGCTTTTTATAGCAGCTCACGTAGTCTTCTTTTCAATTCTGTTTTGGTACGCCAATTCGTAAACGTTTTACAAATGCTCTTAACAACATTCATTTGGAATATGTTAGGGTTAAACGATCAGTTGTTGAACTTTTACATACAACTTCTTTTCAATTCTGCTTTACACAGTATTCGTAAACGTTGCACTTAAGATGTAATTCTTAGAAGAATAAATTAATTTTTAATACATTCCGCACATCTCTTTATAGGGTATCCGCTGCTCGACTATTGAATTTAAGCTTGTTCATTTAATGTGTGTTCTCTCGCTTTGCCCATTTCTCGGCTCTCGTTTCGTTTTGCCTCAATTAAAAACTGTGCTGCCCACATGCTATTTTGTTTTTTTTTTTTCTGTTGCGTTCATATTTACGAGATACATTTTTAAGACGCCATAAAAGTCGAAAAATGACAATGTCAATGTCTCAACAGCTTGTGCAGCGCCCCGCCAATCGCTGCTCGGCCCCAATGCTCCCTCGCCATGTGCTACTGACCTCCAGCCGGGGGCCATCGTAGAGCCCGACACATACAGACATACAGAGTACCGGAGCTGGAATTCTTGAATATGTATGGTGGGCGCCTCGCTCGCCCGGCCATCAATTATAATTCTCGCATCGATGTTCACTTTTATGGTGGCGTATACTTGATGCGAAAGTCTCGCGAATTCATTTTCATTTTTTATCTTTTGTCGTATTTTTTTTAATTGTGCACAATTGTTGCTAAATTTGTCGCACTGCAGCTTCCGGTATTCAATTCTCGCTCTCCGGTGGTTTGTTGAGTTTCTTTTGTCAAAACGCCTCCCATTTCCATTCCGATTCCCATCCCGATTGCGATTTCAAATTTCGATTCATCTCGTCGCTTCGCATTCAATTAAAATGTTCTATTGAATTTTCGCTGCTTTTGTGGTAGCTATCAATGCAGCTGTCTCATCCGACTCATACGACCCGGTTCCATGTCGTGCCTGGCGCGTCTTGTCAACTTTTGGATTATAATCTTTATCAATTGGTTTGGGAGGCTGTGTGACAGCTATGTGTGCAAGTGCACACTCTGCTGCTGGTGTTGGTTTTCATTCCACAAGTGAAATGAGCCCAGGCTAGTGTCTCTATATGTGTGTGTGTGCGTGTGTTAATGTGCATCAAGTGCCCTCTTTTTGAGCTGTAAATAATGATCTAAGCTTCAAGAATACTGAAATACTTCTATCTATTATGATGCAGGGCAAGCTTGTCTGATTAAATCAACAAGTCAGGCTGACGAAGCTTACGTTTTTTCTTTTAGAATAATAATGATACGAGCTTTAAAGTTTTATTAAACCTCGGAATATGTTTTTTTTTTTTTTTTGTTATTTCAAGCTTTAATGAGCTTTCAAAGTTGTTTAATGTTTACAAGCATTGTTGATGCTCGGAACAGAAGCTTTTTTGCAATTTCTAGCTTATTTTCAGTACATTTAAAAGCAGCTTGATTAAGTTAAACGGTAGACAATGTTCTTAAATGAGCTTACGTGTGATTTGAAAACCATTTCGTTGAGTTTTCTGTATTGAGACTAAATATGCAGAAACTTTCGTATGATTTCAAGCGCACTTGTGCTTTTATAGTCAATCAATTGAGCTTTTAGCGTACAGAGCTTTCAGCTATCTGAGTATTGATACTATAGAGCTTTCATGTATTTCAAAAGCTGTTTGTTTGCCTCAAGCAATATTTTATAAATGACACTTTGCGTACACTTAAGCTAATGTCATTCAACCATAATCATATAAAATGCTCTGTATGCATTTTCTTCGTACATTCCTCCTGTTTTTCCGGCTTGAGCACAGGCTCTATTTATAGACAAGCCTTAGTCACCTGTCCAATTATGCATAAGAAAAGCGTTTTTAAATATTTGAAATTTCTGATGAATTTCTGAATGAACTTGAGAACACAAAATTTTTAATTGCCTTTTGCCCCATGTCAGTGAATCTTTTTGTGATATTATAAATTACGTATTGAATAATGGGCGAAATGAAAAAAAGTATAACAACAACAAAACAAAAACAAACTCAGCACAATCAGTTTAATAAATTTTAAAATTATAAACAATCGAAATTGAACGCACAAATGAAAAAAATATTAACAACAAAATATAAACGAGTGAAATCATCGAAGAGCGTAAATTTTCCGCACAAATAACGTCGAAACTAAAGAATCTGCAGCAATAAGTGATAAACAATAATAAAAAGAATCAACTAGAAAATGCTTTATTAGCCAAGAAGAAGAAAAAGAAGAAGCAGCAAATAAAGAAGCCGTAGAACATGTGATAAAGTCGTGTGTAAATCAAAGTTTGTCGTCACAATCAACAATTAATAAATAAATAAAAGTTTCAAGGGGCCATACAAACGCACAAATACATACATACATATGTATGTGTATATACAAACAAACATACATACGCACAACCTGCATCTTGGCCCGTTAAACGTGAACGTGAACGTTTGATAAGGCCGCAGGCGATTAAAACGGTAAAAAAAAACAAACAAACAAACAAAACAAATACACGAGAGCCGGCACCAGGACTAGCTTCCGCTCTCTCTCTTTCTCTCTCTCTCGCTCGAGAGGGAATTCACATAACTGCCGTTAATTGATGCACCAAACTGATGAAATCTTAAAAATAACTTTAATAAGCAAACTAACAGTAAAACAACAACAATAAGCAGCAGCAGAACGTTGGGCAGCTTAAAAGCGACCTCAAAGCCACGCTGATGATGGGCTACATCATGGGTTGTGCTTGTTTCAAAGGTATGTAAATGTGTGTGCTTGTGTGCTTGTGTGTGTGTGTGTGTGTGTGTATGAAACGCACATCGTTAACCATTGCGTCTCTCACGCCGCCCTCGCCGCCCCTCGCGCCCTCTATCATTTGTCATCTCTCGTTTATGTAATGGCGTCGCGTTTCCTTCCGCTCATTAGGCCGCCTCAGCTTTGCAACAGTTCAGCAGCGGCTACGCTGCAGCGCTGCGACAGCGGCTGCTTTCTTCATTTTGCCTTCTACGCATTTTCGCATTGTTCGCTTGCAAAACGTCATTAACGACGTCACAAAGCAGCGTGCATGCGCACGTGCTGACAAGCAGCGCTCGCTCTCTCTCGCTCTCTTTATGGCAAACTATCGCACTGTTAGCTAACAGTTTTATGGCAGCACAGCTTCGTGACGGCGGGCAGCGCCGCCTTTTTTATTGCCCTGTAAAATCTGTGTGTGCAAAATGCATGAGATTTGCCTTGCCTTTATTTCTTTTTATATGTTTGTGTGTGTGTCTTCGCCATTTCTTGTCGCGTTAAAGGATTTTCGAGTGCATGTGTGCGTGCGTGTTTGTGATGTGTATGTGTATGTGTATTTGTGGGCAGCTTGTGTATTGCTCGACAGCCTTTTGAGTGCAAAGTGATTTTTTGTTGTCTTTTGCACTTTTCTAGCGATTTGTTATGTGAGCTTAATAAGCTGCCAAGATATGGCTGCCCTTTACCGCTATGCATAAGCTCTCACACTCAAATTCCTGTTATTTATCGTGCATTTAAAAGGTTTTTGGCCTTAACACGATTTTAGTGCATATATAAACTAATTGCTATTGAAATTATTTACGTTTTTTGAGAGAATCTCTTATTGAAAATAAAAAAAAAAAAACCTTAAAACTGCTTAAAAATCGTTTAAGTTTATGTTCTTGACTTGAAAATTCTTAAGTGAATAGCTTGTATGATATCTAAAAATTGTTAAATTTAATAAATTTATGTGTTTCTATCAGGTTTCCTCAATGTTAATCTGTAGTTTTCTTACAATTTGTTCTTCTTTGAGAAACATTTTCCATTTGTCTTGGATTATTTAAAAGTTTTCCTTACAAAACTTGGATATACGTTGGTTTTTTTTTCTTCTACTATTTCGTCTTTTATGAATTGCTCAGCTTAAATTTTCTTATGTATTTTATTTTCGTCTATTAAAGAACATTTGAGATTTTAGTTAAAATGCGAATAAGAAATGAGCATGTTGGGAGCATTTGCACATTAACTTTTCACAGTCAGAATTTCTCGCTGTGGTTCTTGCACTGTGCCACAAAATGTGGCACACTTGAAAGCCAGCCTGCATACTGCAGCTGTGGCACGCATGACGCAGCCCTTAACCTTTCACATTTGCGTATTTGCCCGCTGTCTACCCCTCGCAATGCCCCAAACCCGCGCTCTCGCTATCCATTCGCAGTTAGTTTGATTCAATTGCAATTTGCAGCATCCGCCTTGTGCCTATCGCAACTGCAGCAGGAAGCTTTGACATGGAGAGTCTAGGTGGCTGGCATGCGGGCTGCGGGGCGGGGTATGAGGGTTAAGTGTTGCAGTGTGCTGGAGAGCAGTTGGAGTAGCTGACAAGCTGGCCTAAGTGCTGTGCCCATTAAAGTATGCAATCATTTTGCGGTTAACAGGATCGCAGTCCTCAGCCTTCTCTCTCGCTCTCCCTCTAGTTCTATCTCGCTCTTTTCCTTTGCCTTTGCATTGGTCCTTAACTAATGCCTTTGCCCCGGAGCTGCCAACTTGCTTTAAGGCTTTCGCTTTGGCTTTGACAAGATTAACGATGCACAGTTGCCTCAGGCGACATCCTGTGTGTGTGTGTGTGTATCTTTGTGTGTGTGTGTGTGTGTATCTTTGTGTGTGTGTGTGTGTGTTTGTTCTAATTTTACAGCGCTGCCAACTCGACCCGAGTGCGTCTCGTCTTCGCTTTAATCTTTCGAAGGTTTTTTTGTTCTCTTTGCGGTTTTCATTCATAAACAAATTAATGCCAATTCTTGCTGCCCACAATTAAATAGCGTATGCAAATGAAAATAAAAGCCACAGCCACCAAACGACGTCAGACAACACACGGTGCCGCCCTTCCCCTGTCCCCCCTTTCCAGTTCCTCTCTGTTGCCTCCTAAACAGCAACCGCCTGTGGGAGCATCGCATAAATAAATAAATAAACAAGCGTTTAATTGAACCGGAAATTATTTTTGTGTGGGCGTCGATTGGTTTTCTATAAGTGTGTGTGTGTGTGTGTGTGTGTGTGGGAGGGGGGGGGGTGTTCGTGTGTGTATTTCTCATTGGAATTTATGGTACACTTGTCGCATTGTTGTTGTTGCTATTCGCTTTGCGTTTTGGCTCTTTAACTCTGCTGCACTCGGCTGCTGCTGAAGGAGTGCGGTGTCCAGGGCTTGATTGTGCTAAGGGGCAGGGGATGGGGTGGTTATATAATGCGCTAGTTGGCAAACTATATATTTGCTTTCACTTGTAGCTGAGGTATACACGAAAATCGAACTTGTATGAATATAGGATGAAAATCATCTCAATTCGAATTATTTTCTGTAGAAACTTTGACTAGGCTGCGATAAATTTGCAGAAAAAACAAGTTGGCAGTACAGTTATCGATAGCTACGAAGTATATCGATTAACAGTAAATATAATTTTTGTACTCACGATTTTCTGGCTCTGGCTTAAGATACCTTCAAAATCTATCAAAGTTATCGATGCCCACGAAGTTGGTCGATAACTGGCAATCGATAGCTTTGCTATTAATGTTATCGATATTCATCAAACTTATCGACTTGTCTAAAATTGATCGAATTACATTCCTCTTTTTACTTGTCTTTCGTCATATAAATCGAATAATTCGTTTTTTGCAATTCCAAATGTGATATATGTGCATGCAATTATTTCAGGCTATTCCCAAATGAATATCACTTTAGTTTTATTGTTCAGATAGCTTATCGAACAGCTGCGTCAAGCGAAATATGCTTTAACGATGCCATAAAAAAAAAACTGCTATTAAAGAACTTATTTGATTTTTCCATGCCAAGTTGATAAATAGAAAGTGTCGTGCAAAGATCTGTGTAGAGTATTCAAAGTGCGGTTTGGCTATTATAAAATTCCTTGGCTTCGCTCGCTTTTCTATTAATATGCAACGCCGCGTTGGCAAGTTTCTCTCTCTAACTGTGCGCTAAATTGCGGCTAAAGCTCGTTATATTGCATGTCTGCGAGTCGCTGGAGATGTAGAAATAGCTGTAGCTGTAACTGTATCTGTGTGTGTGTGTGTGTGTGTGTGTCTGTATCTGTGTGTATTTGCATGTGTGGCACTTCTGCCTGCTCTTGGCTAAGTTCTGTTTGAGTTTGCTCGGTTCGCATGTGCCGTTTGACTTGCCACACACAAACAAACTTTTCAACTTAATGTAGTCAATGCCTTTAAACGGCCCGCCCACTTGTTGAATTAAATATAATTTAACCGAACACGCAATCTGACGAAATTACTTGGGCAGACACACATTCCAGCTGACAATCACAATACAAAACTTGTAAATGTCTGCTTTAATATTCAAGCGCCATAAATCTTCACATAAACCGATTTTTGTGCCTATTGAAGACAACATGAATGTGGGATCGACGAGCGAATTAATTGATGTTACGCTTCAATTGCAAACAATTTTTGCCAAAAAAAACTTAAGCTTGATTTATAAATATCTAAGCATAGATTTGTTCTTGACTTGCAATTTCCCTCTACAAGATTTATAATTCCTTAGTCTCTTTCCAAAATGGATTAGTTTCAATGCTAGATAACTTATTGATCACGATTTGTCCTCTAGTTTGATTGTGAATAGAAAATTTATGAATTATGTTAAGTTGAAATCTATAAAATGATGGATATATATGCTAATCTCGAAGTTACATGACAAATATGGGTACTCTAGCTCTTATAAGCCTGCTCAGAAAATATGATTTCGATATGAATATGTAGAGATTGCTTGGAAACGGGGCAAACTATCGATTATCGAGCCTTATAATCTGGAGTCCATGGTGCTTATTCCGTCCCGGTGTTTGATTGCGGCCCTTCGGGTAGTTTTGTGTCGGTTGTGGCAGATCCGAAGAGCTGCGAGATAGGCCGCCTCCCAATGCAAGGCAGTAGACTCAAATAAACAGTCGTGTGTCTTCAGAATTTATGTTCCAAGACGCCATTGATTGACTCTTAAATAAATCGTATGCTAGAAACTGTGAGAACCCATCTATCCTTTTTGCCCATTTGCAATGGGTTCAGGTTATGAAAAGGGCGATCATTCGGCCTTGCAAAAGTGTTGACAGAATTGTTTATTTTTTCGATTCGTACCAAAATTTTAAATTATAGAATGTTAGTTTTTTTTCTATTGTAATTTAAAAGTGATTTACGTTGTTCTCCTGTGCTCTGACACGGCAAAATAATTGTATTATTCTCACTTGTCGTGTCACGCGATAATTACGATAATTTACGTGTTTATCCTGAGGTTAATTATGGTTCCTTTTTATTGTATTGTGGGCTGTCGTGTGTCTGTGTTCTGTTCATCTGATAAACTCGACAGCCTTTTGATATCGTGTGACACTCGCTGCACGAATTTACCTGCCGCTTCATGGTTTTAGTTCTATTTAGATATCGCACCTGGTCGCTTGTGGAGCGCGATAGGCATACTCTGGGGCTGGAGTGCCCGCAAATGAAAAGATGTCTCGCCTGGGCAGAGCTTTGCGTGTCACACTTGTCGAGTACTTCAAGAAGACGAGCCTCAATGGCTTCGGTTTGTTGTACTTTATCAGAAGACGTCGCTATCAGCGCTTCTTCTGGTTTCTGTTTATTGCCGTGGGCATGCTCTCGGCCAGTTTTGTGGTCTTTTCAACGTTGCTGCAGTTTCTGGCTCGGTCCACGGTTACCTCTTTATCCGACCAGAGCTCAGCTGCAGAGGATATGCCGTTTCCTGCGCTGACCCTTTGCAGCGCAAATAAACTGAGTCGCCAGCGACTGCACGAGTTGGCCCAGCAGCTGGCCAGCTCCAGCGGCAATGCCACGGACTACTGGCTCCAGCGGCTGCCTCTGCTCTCCGGCTACTTCTTTCCCAGCGCCGTGGAGGCTGCGAGTGCCGCTAGACTACAGGCTGCCTTGGTTGATGCTCAGGAGGTGGTGTGGCATGTGCGACAGCAGCTGTTGCATTTGTCACCCAGCTGCGAATCGCTGCTGCTTAGCTGCCACCTGGATGCAGTTGCTCTCAATTGCACCCAGCTATTTCGTCTGATGCCCACCTTTGAGGGCTGCTGTTGTGTCCTGCAGCAGCCGGGCAGAATAACGGGCGCAACACTCACGCTTCGGCTGAATGCCTCCCGTGCGGATGACTTTCGTATGCCGAGAACTCGACTCAATGCGGGGTTTAGCCTGCATCTGCCTGGCTGGTTGGGCCGACTTAGCCTTCAGCCTGGCGAGTCGTCAGCCCTGCAGCTGGGCGCGATTCGTTTGCAAGCTGATCCGCGGCTACGCGGTTTTCCTTTGGCCGAACGTGGCTGCCACTTTGCCGAGGAGGCCGAGCATTTGGTTCAGTGTCTGCCGCTTTGTCGCCTACGCAGCGCCATAGCTGCCTGCAACTGTGCGCCATTTGCCTACGACTTATCCTCGCCGGCGCTTGCAGAGCTCAATGTGAGCTACTGTAATTTGGCGCACACAGCTTGCCTGCAGAGTCTAGAGGGTAAGTGGGGAAGCGTTCCTAACAAAAATAACACTCTCACTGCCAGAACTTATAGACATGTTCTCAACTGATTGTCAAAGGACATTTATGTTTTAGCATGTACCAAATTAATTGCCATGTACCAACGGGAATATCGTGTACTTTGACATGCAACAACATCCAAATCTTAATTATTTGGAATACGTTTTATGAACTCGAAGATAATATTCAGAATTTCAAATTAGCATGTACCTTTCAATATTTAACATGTACCAAGCCAAGAGACTGTGCCAATATCTGTATCTATGTAAATGAAAGTTAGAAAGTTTCAATTTATTTAATTTAGAGCTTTAGAGCTGAGAAACAGTAGAGATAGACTTGAATTTCTATCAGTTGCCTTAACTTTTGGAGCAATTAACAAAGCGAGGAATATATTTGGGACTTAAAGCACTTAAAGATTTGAGTTCGCATTGGTGTTGCTTCCCAACAGCGAGCTGGTCACCATGGAGCTGTGAGGAGTGCCTGCCTGCCTGCAATGACTGGCGCTATGAGCTGAGCAAGAGTTTGTCGGGCTACATGTCGCCCCTGGAGAGTAAAGTGAGCATACGCTATGGTGGACAGCGTGTGCCGCTCTATCGCCAGGATGGGCTCTACAATTGGTATGAGCTGTTGTGTGAGTTGATGATGAGCGGCAAATGGAATTTGCATCTTAATTGAATTCTTGAATTTATGATTGCGTTTTGCCTTCCTTCTGACAGCCAACGTTGGCGGCGTGCTCAGCGTTTGCATTGGCTGCTCGTTTATTAGCGGCTTCGAGTTTGTCTACTTTATGCTGTTTCGACTGTGGCACAACTGGCGGCAATTAGGACTGTGATGGAAATGGAGACGGGTCCATTTGTGAGCAGATATATGCATATAATAAATATCACGCATACGCCATGTGTGTCAGCAAATGAAATTAGTTTTGATTTATTTTGGCCTGGGCGAAACGCCTCAGTCGTCAACAGCTCGAGGCGCGCGCACACACACACACACACACACACAGCACGCACTCGCACTCGCACACAAGGATGTCTCCGTGTACATTTATCTTTCAGCCAGCCACGCCCACTTGTCAACAAATAAAATCAACAACTGGGCGAAGGCTACTTGAAGCGTAATAAAAATAAAAGACCAAGTGCTATTGATGGCCTGTTGCAAAAAGAGATATGTCCATATGTATACAGTTTCTATATATACACGTATATATATGTATATGTATATATATATATTGCGTAATGTTGATCAGCTCGAAGGTTAAGTCGTCTAGTGCAAACACTTTAAAGCCGCTCTGAAGGTCATCTCATGACCAATATATGTATATATGTATGGGAATGTATATATGTCATTTGAAGCATATGAATCGATAGCTACTTCAGGTGGCTCATGACCTATGAATAGTTGATTTTTATGAGCCGTGACTGCAGTTTTTATTGCCCCGTCCCCGTTGGGGATTAAAGTTGCAATTAAAAAGGTCATAACGCTTTCTAGGCTAATATCAATATTTCATTGTGGTAATAAAAGCGGCTCAAATAAACACTAAAAGTAAATTAACAAATTAATTTAGCAAAGTAAAACAATAAAAGAAAGTAAGTTTTCAAAATAAAATGGGATACATAAGAATGTGTTTAAAAATTACATATATAATGTTAGCTTGAACATTTGAAGTTAAAAACGGAAGAAGAAAACTTAACTTGACGTCTCGGATTACATTGTTGTCAAAAATTAAATTAAGGAAGAAAAGAAATAACATAAGCGTTGACAGTTTTGAACATGATTTGATTTCAGATCAAAAATATATATATTGTTTTTTTAAATTTATTTTATTATGTTGTTTAATATCAATATATATAAAATGTTGCTTATACCAATTTTCTTCACTATAATTCTCTCTCTCTCTCATAGAGAGATACTTATAAATATTGCGCCATTATTGCGGCACTCGAATAACTGGCATTCAACTGATTTGTCGTCAGATTTGTTTGGGAATCGAAATAGCATAATTAAGGAATGCTTGGGTATCTTAATAGCTGCTTCACACATTAAAATCGAATATCATTTCAATTATCACCTGCGGAAGCAACAGCTTAATTGCACATTTTCTTTAAAGTTTAATTCAATTTAAATACCTGTGAATGTCTACATTTAATGCAGCTTGACGTGCAGTTAATTTATTGATTTACCTACATATGTGTCAGACAAACTTTTTAATAATTAAACAACTAATTTTATTTTATTTTCTTGCTCATTGCAGGTGAGTTTTCTCATGGGTTTGCACGTGCATAAAAATATGTTTATCGCTGTGTGGGTAAGTTTAACGTTTCTGTTATTTGAATGCCTAACAGCAGCTGTTAACGCGCTGTTAGCTAACAGCAGTGACAGCTTTTCACTGCATAAAAATATAGCTTTAGCCACAGGGTGCACACTGAAAGCACTTGAAAGCTTTCGCCAAAGCTTTCGTTTGTGCACAACATTCAAGTTGTCTTTCAAATTATCAAGCCAAGATGCGTTAAATCAATTTAATGTCAAATCTGTGCGCATAATCAAGCACTGGGTATGTGTCATATATATCATATATATGTCATTTGGATCATTTATAATGTAACGCCACACATCATTGCAAATCATTGTGCAGAAGAATTGCAAGCTAAGCAGAGCTCAACTTTAATGGCCAAATGTGTGCCACGCCCACCACCACAAAGCGGCACCATAAAACACTCAGCTTAGCTGGCAGAGATTTTTAACAATGCCAACGTCTCCATTAATTTTAAAAACCGCCAACTTATCAGGCCGCGTCATGGTCCTAAGTGATTTCTGCTCCTTGATTTAGCGCCAATTCTTAGGCGCATATGCGAGGGTTGCTTAATGGAGTTTGGCCATGTTTCTATATCTAGCTTGGATGACTTCATAAATCTTCCTTTTTGCTATTCCTTTAAGATCAATTTGTAGCCAGAACCTAAACTTTAAATCTGCCGTTTCGCACGTTTTAATATGAGATCAATTTTTCGCATATTTTTAAACTGTAACTAAAGCTCATATTGATTTTTTAGTTACTGAAGTATTTGGTTAACTGTTTGTTTTTTTATGTGTGTGAAAAACCGAAAACTCAAATGTTTTATTTAAATTTCCTTCCATGCATTTCATTCTATTCCATTTAATTAAGCCAAAGAATAATGTTGTCTATGAGAGCTTAATTTTTAATTGATGAGCAGCCCTCGTATTTTGGGCTCTGCACAGATATTTATATGGGCTTATATATGGAGGTACATAAAGACGCATTCCCATTTGTGGCCAACAGGCAAGGACATGTGGCTGGCGTCTTTTTGTTGTATGCCTGTATATGCCCTTCACCTTGCCACACACGCGCACGCACACACATAGTTGGGCCAAGTCTGTGGCATGCCTTGAACAGAATTTTTGGCTAACTGTTCTTTAATCAAAGCCATTCCACTTTATGAGCCAGCAACTAAAATTATGGCCATATTTAAAAGGCTGGCTGCTTGGCTGCTTGTTAATTCGCAACAGCGATCCTGGCGCTGGCTCAAGGATAACAGCAAAACGTGCACAGGATGCGTTGCACATAGATACAGCTGCCTGCTCCTAACTTTCAATTTGGTCCGCTCTCTCATTCTATCTTTCTCTCCTTCGCTCTCGCTTTGTGTCGCATCATTTGCATAATTCTAATATGGGCATCAGTCGACGCCAGTTCCTGTGTGGCCACATCGAGCCGTATAGATCCCACATGCCACAATCCACATGCCACATGCGATTTGCGATTTGCATAAATAAAATTGTAGTGTCCTTTATTTTTTATCTTCTCTCTCTCACTCTCTCTGTCTCTCTCGTGTTGTGCCTGCTGTTGTCGTTGCCTGTCAACCTAAATTACGGCCATTTGATTTCGGCAATTACAGCGCATTTTTGTGCAACAATTTTTTGTGTCCTTTGTCCACAGACACATTCTGCTTGCCCCGCCAGGCTGCATGTATCTCGCAGTTAGTTTGATTTATGGCTGCCTTGTCGTTTTTTTTCTCAGTGTATACAAGAATTTCAATTTCAGTTTCAAGCTGCCATTTACGAGCTAATTATGTGCTTGGCCTTGACAAACTGACAATTGCCTGCACTGGCTGATGATTTATAAATATCGCAAAAAGTATCTGCGCGCCACACACACACACACACACACACACGCTGTAGCATGTATAGGATGTATCTTTCGGCTGTGCCAGTTGTCGCATTTGTTTATTGTTTTTGCCAGCCACTTGAGGCACAACTTTTCTATTCACTCTTCTTTTTTTGTTTTTCTTGTGGCAGGTAGAGTCCTTCGCTTGACTCAGCATTCAAAGCGTCGCTCGTTTGAATTCCACCGCAGGATTCTCTTGCAGCATTTCGCCCGGCTTCGGCTTTGTGGCTTTCAGCCATTTGCATTGCACAACTATAAATGATAAACATTTGTTTGCGTTAGCTCTGCCAAAACCAAAGCCAAAACCAAGCCAAAGCCAAAGCCAAATGTCCGAGCATCGCAACGTACACGTGCCCCCGCAGCTGTGGCAAGCAGAGCAGCTCATAAAAATGAATTACTTACAACGTCTCGCATTTTTAGTTGGCGGGGGCGAGTCTGGGGGATTAGGGGGCTTTGGGGGCAGCGTTTGGTTCGCTGGCTATGCAAAAGGAAGTGTGCCCAGACCAGATTTCAAGGTTGGCTAATTTGTTTATGGCGTTTTTATTTTTTTTTTTTTATTTTAGCCTTTTTGGCAAACTGTTCATGCAACTGAACACTTAATTTATAGACTGGGTTTCACGGTTAAGCACCAATTCCTTTTGGCCATTATAAGAAGGCAACTGAATTAAACGATTTAGCACTTATATAAATTTGTGTTAATGCGCATTTCGGCAAATTCGCATTCAAGTTGAAACAGTTTTCAAATGTTTGCCATTTGTTTTATTTATTACTTCAAGTTTTGACCTTTAATTTTCGTGCTTTTGATTTCTGGTTTTAATTATTTTACGGACTTTCTTATAAATATAGCATAACATCAAATGACTCCCCTTTTGATTAGTTTAACATATCTTCATATAAAGATACGTGCCTCTCTATGCGATTCTCACAAACGAGTTTGCTGATTGAAATACATGTATTTTAATAATCCATGTGGATTTTTGTGCATAATCCACTTACTGCCAGCTTTGATGTGGCATTAACTCTAACTTGAAGCTTTAAGTCGTTTGTTTTTCCATTTCAATGGGCTTTTCTATTGTCAATTGTGTAGGACTCGGGACTTATGCAAATGTTGCTCAAGTTCTTGTAGTTAATCAAAGTCGACGACGTCCTGCTGTTCGCATTTTCCCTCAACATAATTATCATCATCTGCAGCAGCAGCAGCAGCAGCAGCATAATCATCATCCTCATCATCCCCTTCATCCCCTTCATCGTCGTCATTGTCATCGTCATTATATTCATTGTCAGCATTGTGCTTTAAAACGGTTTTATTTATGCAACGACATGTTTCAAGTGAGCTCCTCAAGCTGTTTTCCTAACCGAATTTCGCATGCAAATTTACACGTGGGCGGCTTTCTGTTTTTTTTTTTTTGGGCAGTTTTTCGGCTGCTGCTGTTGCCGCTTCTGTTGCTTTTTGGGAGGCACTGTGCCTGCATTTAATTATTAAAATTCAATTTAGTCAATTTACCCAGCCTTCAGTTCTTTTTATTGGCCACCTTTTGGACTGGGGCTCATGAATATTGCGAATGGCCGCATAAGAACTACTTAAAATTTCGAATCAAGTTTTTGTTTTTCACTTGGTCAAAACTAGGCTAAGGCTATGCATATTTAAGGGGCGTAGATACAGCAGAAGGTCAAGTACTTTTTATTGTTTAGCATTAAGCGCCTATTGGCCTGTTCTTTTTTTTACTGTTGTGCCCGTGGCGTGGCCGAGTATACCCTCTATTATCCTAGATGGCATCTAGATCAATTTGGCAACTAAATCAGGAAATGCTTTTATCTATCTTCTTATTTAAACTTCTACCAATCTATAACAATCAATCGATCTATGTGGTATATATATAAAACTAACGTTCTTTCTATTTACATCTTGTGAATATTAAACTTATAATCCCTTTCGATATCTATCTATATATCGGAAATATAATATTAAATACAATTTAAGTAGCAGCTTTATTTTTATAATTTACTTAAATATATTAATTAATATATATTTATTAATAGTTGCTACAGGGTATCTGTTAAACACTTGATCCACGTTTGGCACGCCATTTTTGTACAGTTAGTTTTTGCTGTTGTTATTTTTGTGTTGCCGCCTTTTTGGGGCGCGGGCTCAACCTGTTAGCCACATAAAAACCATTTAAGTTATTGCTCAAAGATTATCATTGAGATGCTAAATAGTTAGTCGTTGTTTTTGTTGTTGTTGTTGCTGATGTTGCGCTCTCTCTTGCATTAATTTTTTATCACTTGCGTCACTCGCATTTTGATGATACCCATCAAAAAACTGGCTGCCCGCAGCGGCAGCAGCAGCAGAGTTAAGAGAGTCAAAAGAGAGCGTGTGAATATGCGTGTGTGTGTGTGTGTGGGTGTGGGTGCGCAAAAGCTTTCAGCACGTGCGCGGCGTATGTGTGCATGGCAAAACAAGCAGAGAGAGCAAGCGTGTGTGACAGTGAGAGAGAGAGAGAAAGAGATAGAGCGAGCGACCGAGAGAGAGAGAGAGAGGAAGCGAGCTCTCGCTTATATTCAAGTTCAAGTAAAAACATTGAATAGCCCAAGTTCAGCTTCAAGGCGCAGGCTGCTCACACATACACACACAGCCTCGCACATGCACATGCACACACACACACACACACACACACACACAGGCTGTGAGACAAACACGTGCTGTGGCGCTCTCTCGTACTGCTGCTCTCTCTCGCTCACACTGCTGCAGCCAATCATCTTGCCTCTTGCTTTTTCTGTGATTATGTAAGCTACTTTTTGTTGTTTTTTTTTATATATTTGTGGTTTGTTGTTTATGGCATTTTTGTTGGATTTTTTGTTTTGTTTAGTTTTTGTTGTTGTTTTTGCTATTTGTGCTTTTGTTAGTTGTTGTTGTTGTTGTTGTTGCTTCTGCCGCAACATTTTCAATTGCATTGCTGCCATTTGGTGTCTTGCCTCGTTGTTTTGTATCTTTCTGGTATTTATTTTTCATTTGCCTTGGAATTTTGAGCCCGCGGTCATCCCTTCTGCTAGTGTCCTTGTTGTTGTTGTTGTTGTTGTTGTTGCTGCTGCTGTTGCTGCTGTTGCTGCTGTTGCTGTTGTCTGTGGTCTGTTGCTGTCTATCTGTTGTTATTCGGTGTTGCCTTTGTTTGCCATCGCTTTTGGCTTGTCAATGGCACAATAATAACAACAACAACAACAACAGCAACAACAAGAACAACAACTGGAACGGAAGGACGCCATTCTTTCTCCTGCATTTTGGCTGGCTGCCCTCGCACACATTTTTTTTCAGCCAGTCGTTATCCTGTGCGCTGTCGGTAAACTCATAAACTATACTATAAGGCCCAAACAAAAAAAAAAAAAAAAAAAAACAACAACACGATATTTGTATTTTTATTTGTTTTTATTTGTCACAATTGTTTTTGTTGCTGTTGTGGCAGCAAATTCATTTGACCCTGAAGGTCCTGCGTCGCGTATCTTGGCAGTTGTTGCGTCCCCAATGAACTTGCAGCTTGAAAATATGCGGCATTATCTTAATTTTGATTAGCCTGCGGGGCATTTTGTTTTGTTCATTTGACTCCCATTTGACATTCATAAATGTATATGTATTTGAGTTGGTTTTGAGCATCAGATATCCCCTATATTTGGCATCATTTTGACCCATTTCTTTATATGTGGATTATAAAGGAAGCTCCAGAACTGAAAACGGAAATCAACGAAATTTACATTTTATTTCTATTTATGGGCAACTAGCTTTAAAGTCAAATAACGAAATATTTTGAATAACAAATAGGGTCAAAGGGATTCCTTGTTGTCAATTACTTGGTCTCTCATAAATTTGTTCCTTTATGATTCAGGTTATTTTGTATATTTTTTATAAGGCTATGTGAATATTTAAAGGAAGAGAAAAGAAACTAAGCGTTTCTAAAGAACTAAAGGTATAAATCAAGCTAAGTAGACAGTAAAGCTGAGCTCTTATCTCGCTAAAGGTTGTAATTCGCAACCAGTTTAAGCATCAAACAAGACAAGGCAAACCTTAAGTCGATAGCAAAGTCTGTTAATTTAGTCAGGATATGTCTCAGACAACCTGTTCTTCTGCTTTGTTTCTTATTGGTAAAATAAACCCAAAAATTAACCTTAAACCCGCTGGCCTAAACCCTAGTCGAAGCCTGCAAAGCTCACATATTGTAAAACAAATAGACAACGCTTAAAACAAAATGCATGGAATATGTGATTTTGATTAAATAGAGATTATATCCATTTACATATAGTAATCGGGAATAATAGGTATATTTATGCCGCCCACCTAGTGTTATCCTTTAATTTTGTTACCCCCCCTTCAATCCACTAAATATAAATGCTGCTCGAATGTCCTTTGCATGGCCCATTGCCAGGGCCACAGGCGCTTCGGGGCAATGTTATTTTTAGCAGCAACTAAAAGGACGACCTTCGTGCATGGGGCACATCCTTTGGCAGTCGTCCCGTCAGGATGTACATAATACACACAGCGCCTGATTGCAAATGAAAAACGCTTACCACCGCACACACACACACACACACACACCTACAAACTGAAATGAAGTGTTGACAATGCGGCTGCTGGCATTGGAAGCCATGGCACAGGGACACAGGAAGTTGGCTGATATGGCATTGGCAGTGACAGCGCCAAAGCAGAAAAAAAAAAGAAGGAAAGGACGCCAAAAGGAATTTGAACAGGCTCAAGTTATGACTTTGAAGCGCTGCCATCACCTAGTCAAGTTTCTATTTGCTGCACGATGACTTTGAAACAAAAGAGCGGGGGAAACAAAAAGCAGCTAATTTTATATAAATAAAAAAAAAACGGCATTGTCTGCTTTCAGGCGTAACTAATGACAACTGCCTTTATGCTAATTTGTTGCCTTGTTCTTTGCCTTTCTCTGATTTACTCAAGAGCTGCTAATTTCAGTTAGTTTTGCAGCCGCTGCTGCTGCTTCTTCTTCTTCTTGGCTAATTGCAATAATTAATCAAAGTTGCTTTGCTTTTGTTTTGTGTGTGTGTGCGGGGGCGTGTTCAGTGCGTGGCTGGGTTTTTTTTTTTAATTAAAACTCCCAACTAGTTTTTTGCATATGTCTTTTTTTACGCGGCCGAGGCCAAAATATTGCTTGAAAATATGCAACAGGCAACACACAAACACATGCATATATATATATGTATATATATATGTAAAGGACGCACATAGTTGGCCATGGCATTGACGTTGGCTGCATTGACGCACATAATCCCCAGTTAAGCCACAGGTTCCAGCCCAGCTCCGCCCACTCTTAAGTTGAGTTTTTGGTTGATTTCAATCGGACTGTATGCATAAACAGGGACTGCTTGAGTGTGTGTGTGGGGGTGTGCGCGTGTGTGTGTGTGTGTGTGCCGGGCCAACAAACAGGCCTAGCATAAACAAAACGCACACATTGAAAAATGAGCGACAAAGCGAGCGCAAGAGAGAGCGAGAAAGTGAGAGGTGGAGAAAGAGACAGAGAGAGAGAGAAAGGGAGAGAGATAGGGAGAGAGGGCGCTAAAAAGAGCGCCAATGTTAAATGGAGCGTTGCATAAAAGCTCGCTCAGCCGTGCAATCAGACAAAGAGAAAGACACGCGAGCTTTTGTTACCTACACCACAAAATAAAGGCACTTAAATTCTAAAGGAAAAACATTGTTGAATTGATTAAAATAATAACTAAAATATTAGCTTCGATTTAATTTTTTACCCATTTTTATAGTACGTAAAACATAGTTGGTTAAATTAACAATCATGCCGTTTTAAATAATCTTTAATATAGGGTATTTTAATATGTAGAGCTTTAAACAAGACATCTTCAGTCAAACTTGAGTGTATATATATTCTTGTTCAACGCGACAGTCTGACATGATGTAGTCATATTTGCTTACTTTCAGCCTTGAACCTATTTTGAGTTTTGAGTCTTGAGTAAGGACCTTGTTGAATAATAAGGTTTAACTCTCAAAACGTTAAGAACTTATGGCAATACATTAATTTGATATAAATTTATTTTAAATTCCCTTATAAACTGTTTATTTCATATGAAAACATACTTCTTAATGGGATTAATAATCATTAACTATTTACTGCCACTATTTAACCAAGTTTAATTAGCTAATGTCTTTATTGTGTGTGCCGTTAAGTTGTTTATACTAGTTGATCCAAGTGCCCACTTTAAGTTTATAAGTTTTGCCCGAAGAGAGCAGCCGCAGAGCACTTGGGCGAGCATAAAGTCTCTTACGTTTCGCCTAAAAAAAAAAAAAAGAAAATAAAAAAATAAAAGCTCTCTTGTGCTTATCAGTTGCTGCCACAGTCGCAGTCGCCGTTGCCGCCGCAGTTGCCGTCGCAGTTGCCGCTGTTGTCGCCGTCGCAGTCGCAGTCTCGCTGTTTGGTTGGGCTGCTGTGTGTTGATTTTCAGTGGCCGCGTCGCCTCGGCCGAGTGTGTCATGAAAAGCATTTGGACGGCTTCCGTTTGGCATCAGTTTGTTGGCAATACTCAGACGCGTCGGCCGCAATCCTTAGCCAGATCGCAAGCAATTTTCCAAACAGTGGGACACAACGTGCAGCGAGCGACGCAATAATACCAAAAAAAAAAAAACACATACAAATAATAATAAATAGAAAATCTGGCTAAAAGCTAAAGGCTGGAAATGTTTATAAATTTTAAGCCAAAACATTTGTGATGTGATACGAAAGACAATTTGACGCGTTGTTCTTTTCGTTTTTTGATTGAGTTTTCCCCCCGTTACCTACCCCTCAATTGGTTCGTTTTTGAACTTGATTTATTTTGATATTAATTTTTTTTCAATACGCATTTACGAGCTGTTAAACACATCGCGTTTTTCTGTGACTGTGTCTGTGTGTGTGAGTGTGCTTTTTGGGTGTAAATTTAATTTATATTTATGTTTTGGAATTTATGTGGCCAAAGTTTATGATTTGTCCGACAAATAAAAAGTATATCAACGCCCACGCCAAAAGCGAAATATCTACAAAATACTCATCTCGAACATTTATTTTGCATTGGCCGTGAACGAAGCTGAATTTGTTTTGAGTAGATTTGTCAAATGGTCTGCGATCTCGCTCTCCATCTCTTTCTACGCTCCAAGTATGCCAAACACAACACTCATTATCAACATCAACATCATCATCATGAACATCATCATCTCTCTCCGCATAATCAACAACAGAAAGTGCATTGACTGTGGCCAGAGATTGACAAAACCAAAAAAAAAAGCAAGGCACAAAGTCAAGGCGCCATCACAAATTCACCCATTTATGCATTCCACGGCGTGAATTTATTGCATGACAAATTCATGTGTATTTTTACATGTCATTCGTTTGTGTTTTTTGTGTGTAAATCAATTTGGCAATGAGAGTGAAAGACTGAAAGAGTGAAATTTACGCATACTTAACGCAATCAATTAATTTTGAGGTTATTTTAACATGCGTCGCCTTTTAATTGGCGTGTTAATTAAATTGAAATGCGATATATATATGCGATATATATATAGGTTGTGTGTGTGTGTGTCTGTGTGTGTAGCTTCAGCAGTCATAATTAATTTGAAATATATTGTGGAAAATGCAGACGAGCTGCCATTTGCGCTTTTTGCGCTTTTTAATTTCGAATTCGCATGCATTTTGTGAATTACTTTGAATGCACAAAAGTTGTCCTATTTGTATGCGACTTTTATGCAATTCGGACTTAATAAATAAAAGTCAAACGAAAAGTAACTTCTATTTGTTGACAATTCTGTTGATTCGTTAAAGAACATATTTAAAAATTGCAAAGTATAAGACATATTAGCAGCTATCTAACTTTAAAACAAATCGGAGCTGTGCGTTAGGTCAATTTATAACCCTTGTAAAAGGAATTGTTTCTTTTTAGAAAGATTAAAGTGAAATGCATATGAAATAATTTATGGCAGCTGATCAAGCATTATGCTTGACATTTATTTATTAAACAATAAAAGACTGTGCGCACAAAACCGAAATGTATATATTTCTTAATGGCAATAAACAAGTTGTCCTTGCATGTATTAGGCAGGCAGATAGAACCCTTTGGGAATTACAACGCTGCACAGAATGTTGCAGTTGTTTAATGCAACATTTTAGTCTAGCTTATCTTACGCCTTACTGTTGATTGCCTTAAGAGTTCTTTAAGCTATTAAAGCTGGCATAATTTTACACTTAAAAGCTCGCATTAAAGCTCGCATACTTGATGCTCACACTAAAGCTCGACAACTTGTCTTGAAGCTCATCTGACAGCTCGTCTAAATTGCTATGCAGCTTTTTGTCAACCACATTTCGGTTAACCCCGCCCCCCACAATGCAATTCAATTAAAAATACGAATATGAAGTGGTCGATAAGCTAGTTTTATATTCTGTCGATTTCTATCTTTGTATAATTTGAATACGCTTTGTACACAAATCCTTTCAGCTGCAAACACAAATAACAAAGTAGTATTAGCTAATTCAAGTACTTTACAAATATCAGTAAATTACGCAAAACAAATCTAAAGGCAACTTGTTTCAATTTGTGGCTTTGATTTGACACACACACACACACACACAAAGGACACGCACACGCACATACATACACACACATTTACCCATCGCTATTCAATTACAAGTTTTAGTTTTGCTCCAGCTAAAATAAATAGCCAAATAAGGCAAAAACTTGCTGAGTCTGTGCAAATTGACATGAGGCCTAAACTTTTACAATTAGTGTATAGGCGGCATACACACGTACGCACACACGCACACACATACTACATTTTGCTGTTAGGCTCAAGTCGTGGCATCTTTAGGATTTGGCCATGTCCGCGCCTATTGCCTGGCCATTATCCAGTGCCGTTGCCCTTGTTCAATTTGGTGTGCCACTCCCTAATGCCATCTAACGAGCGGCCATTACGAGCCCCGAACTTCCCTCTCTCTCTTTCTACCATTTGCCCTAACTCTCTCTCTCTCTCTCTCTCTCTCTCTTTTGGTCCAGTCAATTATTGTTTACGGCCGCCGCGCTTGAAATAATGTGTTTTTGGCGCGCATTTGCCTTTAGCTGTTGCTTTTTAAAATACGCACCTGAGAGCAAAGTTTTTACGCTGCTTGCAGCCTGTTTTCCCTTTTTCTTTCATTTTTTCTGGCTGTGTTACATAAATAATAAGTTGTGGCATACGCACTGATACGCCTGGCAGCAGGCAGCAGCCATCTGGCAGCACATCCTGCAATGTCCTTGAGGCGGCCACATGCCACGCTAAGCAGGCTTATTTCTCAGCTTCGTTTGCTGCCTGCCTCCTATGTCCCACTCCTAGGGGCTTACGTGACTTTGTGGCATGCGTCGCTTATGGATGCTAGAGTTTGTCTGTGGCTGCTGCCGCTACTGCTTGCTCCTCATAATTCCTGGTGTCCCTGGCATTGGGCTCGCCTTTTATTCAACTCCGAGTGAAATTAATGAAGCAGTTCATCTGACACTGAATTGATTGGCTTATTACGAACGCAACTCGATAGCTGCGCGCAAATGGAATTCTTTTGCTCTGTCCTGCACTAGATGACAAGTGGATTGCGCTGCGCTGACAAGTGTCAGCTTTAGTTGGATACCCTGTAATTGAAAAGGAGAAAGTGGTGAGGCTAAGACCTGGCAGAGCCTGAAGATGTTAATCCTAGTCTGAGAAAGAGACCAGAGACCTGTAATTAAAAAAGAGGAAATACTGAGGCTTTATAAAATGTGGCTTAGACATCGCAAGTTCTGGAATCTTAGCTTAGTCTGAGCGTGTGGTTTAAAATGGTTTATTTATAAAATCAAGTACTGTGGTCTTGGCTTTATACCTTGTAAATTACCATAGACCGTTTGTTCTCTCTCTTGAGCATCCTGTAAATATTGTGCTACTTGCAGGGTATGCCTGTAGTCGCGGCCATATCAATTGCTTTATATTCCTTTCATCCATTGCCGATTGACAAGTTATGGTAGAAAACGCAGCCGCAATTACTGATTGGATGCCTCAATCGACGCGGCCATATGCGACTTTTCCCGGCTTGAGCTGTAGATACACACAGCTATATACATTAATATCTAATATATATATATATACTTTGTGTATGCTTGGCTATATCGCTGTGCGATTCAATTTGTCGGGCAGCAAACAACATCAAAATTACATTACTCACGCTCGTTGATCCTGTGCCTGGCATTGGCTTAATTATACTACTTGGCACGCCCATTTCGCTTTTTTTTTTTTTTTTTTGGGTTTCTTTTCTTCTTGTCTTTTTATGGCACATCGTAAAATCAAATCGAATATTTTGGGCACGTTTTAATGCTATCAATAGGGCTCATGCCAATACATCAATATCAACTTTTATCCAATCCAACTCGGGTCGCTTGGCTCTCTAAGAGCCTGCCCCAATGTGCTGCCAAGTCATTAATTTTATGAAAAATCAACATTTACATAATGATGAGCATTGCGGCGCGTTCTGTGGCATTTGTTTGATTAGCAATACC
>NW_027212798.1:0-59878 GCF_030788295.1 Drosophila virilis
GTCGATGGCATAATCTGCTATTGACATTTACCACCAACATTAACCTCTAATCCTCAAACATAATTATTGCATTGAAACGGATCGATAGACATATGGACATTGTTATAACAGTTCAGTTCGAAGTCCATGCCTTTGGAGCATACTAACACTTGATGTCCAGGCTTTTTGAGCATAGCTCAAACTCACTTGGCAGCTTTAAAGTTGCATTGAGAAATCTTTAGAAAGCAGCTTTGACTTATCTTAAGTTGTCTTATACTGAAATTGATGAAAATAATTCAATTCAAGTACATTTTATTACAACTAAATGGAATTTCACAGAAGAACTGATACTTGAGGCTTGAATAATGGCCAGCAGGTCTGCGCCGCATTCTTGGGGCTGTCTTTTGTTTAGTCTTCAGATTTAATTTTGTTAATGGATCCGCTTTGTTGTTGTTGTTGTTGTTGTTTGGCTTTGGCTGTGCCCATTTGCAATTAAATGCATTAAGCCAAGTCATAAAAACGAATAAAAATATAAATCATAATGGTTGTCTATTTAATGCGACGAGTCTATTTGTATAAAATGCGAAATGTTCCCGGCCATTTCGGGGTTAATGTGCAATTATTTTGCCTGACCATTGCGCGGCCGAACTAGAGACTAGAGGCTGGAGGATACGGCAATTATTCGACAGGTTGAACTTGAATTGAAATTTATAAATCAGGCCATAATCGCATTGAAAGCGACGGCAATTGCAACATTCTCTTGGCTACATGACGACTGCTTTTATTTATATCGATACCCTGTAGATATATTTTAGTTAGGGTATATGAAATCTAAGCAGATCCCGCTATAATTCTATATAGATGGGTCAAAATTGCCACCCTCATAACTCGGTCAAATCTCATCCGATTTTCGTGACGTTTGTCTTTTTCTTCATGGATTTCCCTCTATATTTATCTGGCATTCAAACCTGAACAACGATTTTTAGTCGAAATTCATGTTCAAATCTTACCCCAAGATCGTGAAGAGACATGGGTCAAAATTTCCCACCCCCATAACTCGGTCAAATCTCATCCGATTTTCATGAGGTTTGTCTTTTTCTTCATGGATTTCCCTCTATTTTATCTGGCATTCAAACCTGAACAACGATTTTTTTGTCGAAATTTATGTCCAAATCTTACCCCAAGATTCGTGAAGAGACATGGGTCAAAATTTCCCACCCCCATAACTCGGTCAAATCTCATCCGATTTTCATGAGGTTTGTCTTTTTCTTCATGGATTTCCCTCTTTATTTATCTGGCATTCAAACCTGAACAACGATTTTTTAGTCGAAATTCATGTCCACATCTTACCCCAAGATTCGTGAAGAGACATGGGTCAAAATTTCCCACCCCCATAACTCGGTCAAATCTCATCCGATTTTCATGAGGTTTGTCTTTTCTTCATGGATTTCCCTCTTTATTTATCTGGCATTCAAACCTGAACAACGATTTTTTAGTCGAAATTCATGTCCACATCTTACCCCAAGATTCGTGAAGAGACATGGGTCAAAATTTCCCACCCCATAACTCGGTCAAATCTCATCCGATTTTCATGAGGTTTGTCTTTTTCTTCATGGATTTCCCTATTTATTTATCTGGCATTCAAATCTGAACAACGATTTTTTGTCGAAATTCATGTCCAAATCTTACCCAAAGATTCGTGAAGAGACATGGGTCAAAATTTCCACCCCCATAACTCGGTCAAATCTCATCCGATTTCATGAGGTTTGTCTTTTTCTTCATGGTTTTCCCTCTATATTAATCTGGCATTGAAATCTGAACAACGATTTTTTAGTCGAAATTCATGTTCAAATCTTACCCCAAGATTCGTGAAGAGACATGGGTCAAAATTTCCCACCCCCATAACTCGGTCAAATCTCATCCGATTTTCATGAGGTTTGTCTTTTTCTTCATGGATTTCCCTCTATATTTATCTGGCATTCAAACCTGAACAACGATTTTTTTGTCGAAATTTATGTCCAAATCTTACCCCAAGATTCGTGAAGAGACATGGGTCAAAATTTCCCACCCCCATAACTCGGTCAAATCTCATCCGATTTTCATGAGGTTTGTCTTTTTCTTCATGGATTTCCCTCTATATTTATCTGGCATTCAAATCTGAACAACGATTTTTTTGTCGAAATTCATGTCCAAATCTTACCCAAAGATTCGTGAACAGACATGTGTCAAAATTTTCCACCCCCATAACTCGGTCAAATCTCATCCGATTTTCATGAGGTTTGTCTTTTTCTTCAGGTTTTCCCTCTATATTAATCTGGCATTGAAATCTGAACAACGATTTTTTAGTCGAAATTCATGTCCAAATCTTACCCAAAGATTCGTGAAGAGACATGGGTCAAAATTTCCCACCCCCATAACTCGGTCAAATCTCATCCGATTTTCATGAGGTTTGTCTTTTTCTTCATGGATTTCCCTCTATGTTTATCTGGCATTCAAACCTGAACAACGATTTTTTTGTCGAAATTCATGTCCAAATCTTACCCCAAGATTCGTGAAGAGACATGGGTCAAATTTTCCACCCATTACTCGGTCAAATCTCATCCGATATTCATGAGGTTTGTCTTTTTCTTCATGGTTTTCCCTCTATATTAATCTGGCATTCAAATCTGAACAACGCTTTTTTAGTCGAAATTCATGTCCACATCTACCCCAAGATTCGTGAAGAGACATGGGTCAAAATTTCCCACCCCCATAACTCGGTCAAATCTCATCCGATTTTCATGAGGTTTGTCTTTTTCTTCATGGATTTCCCTCTTATTTATCTGGCATTGAAATCTGAACAACGATTTTTTAGTCGAAATTCATGTCCGAATCTTACCCCAAGATTCGTGAAGAGACATGGGTCAAAATTTCCCACCCCCATAGCTCGGTCAAATCTCATCAGATTTTCATGAGGTTTGTCTTTTTCTTCATGGATTCCATCTATATTTATCTGGCATTCAAATCTGAACAACGATTTTTTGTCGAAATTCATGTCCAAATCTTACCCCAAGATTCGTGAAGAGACATGGGTCAAAATTCCACCCCATTACTCGGTCAAATCTCATCCGATTTCATGAGGTTTGTCTTTTTCTTCATGGATTTCCCTCTATATTTATCTGGCATTCAAACCTGAACAACGATTTTTTTGTCGAAATTCATGTTCAAATCTTACAAATACGTATATCATGGGTCAGATTTTCCCAGCCCCATAACTCGGTCAAATCTCATCCGATTTTCATGAGGTTTGTCTTCTTCATGGATTTCCCTCTATATTTATCTGGCATTCAAACCTGAACAACGATTTTTTTGTCGAAATTCATGTCAAAATCTTACCCCAAGATTCGTGAAGAGACATTGGTCAAAATTTCCCACCCCCATAACTCGGTCAAATCTCATCCGATTTTCATGAGGTTTGTCTTTTCTTCATGGATTTCCCTCTATATTTATCTGGCATTCAAACCTGAACAACGATTTTTTTGTCGAAATTCATGTCCAAATCTTACAAGATATGTATATAGACAGGGTCAAAATTTCCCACCCCCATAACTCGGTCAATCTCATCCGATTTTCATGAGGTTTGTCTTTTCTTCATGGATGTCCCTCTAGATTTATTTGGCATTCAAATCTGAACACGATTTTTTAGTCGAAATTCATGTCAAAATCTTACCCCAAGATTCGTATATGGACATGGTCTTAATTTCCCATAACCATAACTCGGGTCAAATCTCTTCCAATTTTCATGATGTTTAGCTTTCTATTCATTTATCACAGCAGCTGGGCTACAGGAATCGGCAAGTCGTTGCAGTTTCAAACTGCTCACTTTTACTTTTAACGTGTTGCTGCTGTTTGCTCGGGCCTTAGCCAATAATATATAATTAGGCAGGCAAAAAGGCAAATTTTCTCGGGCCGTATGTCTTTCCGGAGTTTTTAGCTTTACAATAGCCCCAACACGTTACAAAAAGCAGCTCCACATAACGTTACGACGCCCGGACAACTAATTTCGTAAGCGGCAAAAGTAAATGCCGCACTTGTGATGGGGGCCCAGTTACTTATGGCATATGATATCTAGTGCATATATATATATTTTTTTTCTATATATAGTTGTGTTATGTGGCAAGGTCTGGCTAGCAGGCAGTTGCACATTTGCTCTTAAAAAGTTATTAGCGTGTTGAACGCTTTTTATTTTGATTTTACTCTCTTTTTAATTTCCATTAAAAGACATAAATTGTGCAGAAAAATGCCAGAGCAGAAGGATATGTTTGTGTCTAGGTCTGAGACGAGGACTGTGAGAGGGGTGCCTACTTGTCTGGGCCTGGGTCTCAATGTGCCCATGATAGCAAAGCCAGTCAAAGGCGTCGCCCTCAGCATGTGTGTGTGTGTGAGAGCCGTGTTTTATTTGCAGCCTTTGCGCTCTTATTTACGATTTTTCATTTTCGTTTTTTCACAATTTTCCCAGCCCCCCACACACTTATTTTCACAGGCAATGCATTCATGATCTGCGACGACGTCGGCAGTTTGCATGAATTAAAGTTGTATGAGTGTCTGAATAAGCGACTGAATGAGTGAATGAATGAATGCACAAGCGGGGAAAGAATGTTGCAAACGGCTGAGCCGCACATTAAAACATTTGGTAATGGGACGGCAGGGTTTCTGGGGGGCGTGGCTGCAGCTGCTGCGAACGCAAATGCAATGCAAATGCAGCCCCAGTTGCAGCTGAAGTTGACAAAATAATCGCCAGGGCAAACAACATTGCAGCTGGATGACTGGGGGGGTAGGCGGGGGTATGCCTAACATTTGCAATTCTTTTGAGGGGAAATTAGAAAAGTGCCCAAACGACAAATTGAAAGCGAAATGGAATACAAATAGAGATGTCAAAAAGTTAGCCTGCGTAGCCAAGTGTCCATATTGATATTGAAAAAATGGAAAACGGCAAGTGGAAAATGGAAAATTCGCTGCTTGAATTCACCTTAACCTGGCACTTCAATCATTCCGGTAATCTGCGCCCTGTTCACTTATCTGCAAATATTAAATTCTCCGCCATTGTCAATACAAATTTTTCAATCCGGCTCAAATATGCACAACCCTTTTTCTTCTTTATTTTTATTTGAAGAAGAACTTCTACGTCAAGAATTCTCGCCACGCGCCGAGCCCATTTTCGCTTTTGATTTCTTCAGTGTCGTTTTCGTTTTCGCTTTCCTTTTTCACTGCACTTAAGTTAATAAACAAGTTAGAATGCTCAATTAGGCAATGACAGACAAGAAGATACCCCCTAAAAATCAAATTTTATAAATGTAAACAAATCAAAAAACAAAACACGCAAAACATGAGCTTAACGTGAAAATAGGTTTTTTCTGGGCAGTCATGAGAGTTGAAAGTGTGGGAAAAGTATTTGGAAACTAAACTTGTCCGTTTTTGTGCTCTGGCCACATTTTGAAGGTAGAAAAACAGCTCAGAAGTACCTCCCTCGAGATATGTCTCATTTATATTTGAATACTAGCAATCAATTCAAATAAACCTACCTATATTCTAGGTTTTCAATAATTATATATATTTTTTGTTAACAGAGTAGAGGAAACCCTGATCAATTGGTATGAGAACTTGTTAAAAAATCATTAATTTTAGACGCAAAACTAATTCTGAATTTTTTTGGGCAAGATATCTTTTTCTTTTTGTCCATTTTTGATACAGGGTATAAGTAATAATGCGACAAACAATTTTTGCCGACGCCGTTAACTTTCATGTGCCGCCTCCAACATCGTCGTTAAGTTGGTCGTTTTTGTTGTTGTTGTTGCTGTTGTTGCTGGCAACGCAGCCAACTTTTTGGTCGTGATCTTTCACTCGAAGCGGCGACCAGTGCGACCAACTGTCTGGGTCTGGGCAAACACGCGGCATTTAAATTAGCTGTCGTTGTGGGCGCCGCTGTCTACCTGTAGTTGTTGTTGTTGTTGCTGCTGTTGTTGTAGTTGTAGTTGTTGTTGTTGCTGTTGCTGCGGCTGCTGATGTCGCTTTTCTAATTGCTGCAACGCACGTTCGTGCTGTGGCATGGTCTAGGGTCCAGGGCCTGGGCCTGGGTCAGGGCGCGGGTCTGGGCCTGGTTTTCACTGCAGCTCACGCATAAATCTCGCAACTATGTCAATCGCATCAAAGTCACGTAATCTGTGTGACATTTTCAGCGAATCGTTAAAATTGGAAAATTTATCGTTCGTGCGGCAAATGCACTAGATGAATATTTATTTTGTGCCGGCCAAATGCAGTTAGTTTTTTTTAGCCCCAGCCAACTGGCAACTGGCAGTTCATCATTAACACTTCACGGCCAGCACAAAATAGCGGATGATTAATGTCAAAGCCGAAATTGCAGCAGGCAGGGCCACGAAAATTGTAATTAAATTCTGATAGCCCCGTCATTAGGTAAAAGCAAATTACGAGCTGCATTCAAACAAAAATCAAATAAAATACAATCAACAGAAGCTGACATTAAATTCTCTCACATGAAAAACTCGCTAACAACGTGAAGAAGAATGAGGGGTAGAAAAGCTAAATAACAGCAACAACAACTGGGAACTGACAAACAGGAAACGAAACGCAGACAAAAGCCGCAAAACACGAAACGAACATTGCGAAAAGGCTGAACATTCGTAAAGATCACAGAAAAAATAGGTGCTAATGTCACATGAATTGTCATGGGTTTTCTTTGAGCGTGTTGGCTTTATTCGTTTTTTTTTATTTTGTTGCTTTTTTTTTTTTGGCTGCAACAAGCGCGTAAAAAACGCCACAAATCGTGTTCATTGTCAGCCTTTGTTAGCGCAAATTCGAGGCGCCTTAGCGATGAGCGCGTGAGAACAAGACGATGAATTGTGCTAGGCGTGACATAAAAGAAACGTTAGAGAAAAAATCTGAGGTTTTGTTACTAAAGAAAATGAGCTAAGTCATTAAATGTACAAATATATATTAAATGCTGGATTTGACGACCTTTCCATATTACAAATATTTGTTTGGCTAGCTCAACGTCCGCGGTTTTGATTCAAGACAAAAATCCAAACACTATTTTGCTTAAACTTTCATCTAATGTTTAATTTCCTGACCTCTCGACCTTTCCATGTGATAATTATTTATTTGGCTGGGACGTGGTCCGGGGTTTTTTTCATCACATTTTTGGTTTTCATCGATATATTTCGTCTGCACGTGTTACACGACTGCGCTCTTTGATGTTGTTGAAACCAAAAAAAAAAAATACATGTGCATAATTTGAGCCGGCGACCTTCCACTTGCTAGTTTGACGCTCATGCACATAGCCCACACAAATATGTAATAAGACTAAACCTTTTGTAGAGATATAACTGCGTTTCCAATCGACGTTTGTCATAAGAGCCTTAACCTTCTTTTCCGACTTGGAGTTCGATTTGCCGAAAGTCCTCTTACCCTGCTGTTTACCTTTGACCCTAAAGGAAGCGGCTTGTGCCAAACTTGGAGTCAGAATAACTCTATTTTAAATCAAGCTAGCAGACACCATACATACTCTTACTTTTTTATCCACTATAACTAAGTCGAATTTAAAATTTTGAAGAGCTGTATTTCCTTTTAAAGCTCAAAGAGCTGCCAGCATTAAAAATCTCTACAGCACACTCCGTGAAAGCTGTGTAAAAGTTCTTAAAGGCGAAAACTTTTGACTTTTTACAAATTGTTTTAACATTGGACTTTAATTGAAAACTGAACCGAGACGCAGACTAAACGCTAGCAAGGGCTGGGCAAGGTTTTAAAGGTTTCGGGTTGAAATATAGACTTAGAAAAATCAATCCCAGAACTTAACTAAAATCCTTTTACAATACACTATTAAATATATACAGATTCGTAAAAAAATGGAGAATGTGTTGCAAAAGGGGCAACACTATTCAGCACTTGGAACTCGCGCCAGTTTGTTTTGTGTTGCTGTTGTTGGTGTTGCTGTTGTTATTGTTGCTGCTGCTCAGCAAACAGTTTTGAAGTTGTGCAAAACTGGAAATTAAAAACGCTTAATATGCACTTCCGGTGAGGGCGAAGTAGAAGCTGAAAACGAAGGCGACTAAAGCAAAGGCTAAAGCAATGGACTTTACATTCAGCCAACTTATCAGCGCCATCAGCAGCAGCAGCAACAGCAACAACAGCAACAACAACAGCAACAACAGCAGCAACATCGACAACAATACTTAGAATAGGGGACTTTCAGAGAAGGGGTCGTAACATTTCAAGTTGATATGCTTGTTTTGTTTGTCTTTTGTTTTTGGCGACTCTTAAAGTTGTTGCTGTGTTGTTGTTGTTGTTGCTGTTGCTGCTGTGTAACCCTTTTTTTTTGTGTGTGCGTTGTTTCAGCATTTGCGCTAAATGTTGTTTACTCTTCGTCATTGTTCGAGCTGTTGTTAGTGTCGTTTTTCTTTTGTTTTTGCGAGCCCTAGACCAACATTGTTGTTGCTGTTGCCGTCGACTGCTTAACATTCACCTACTTTTCACCTTGCTGGCTGCTGACGCTTTTCAAAGCAGAATTCAACGCTTGGCCGTGGCATCAAAGCGGACGCGAAGGCTTCAAATGAAATTAGAAGTTGACGCAGTGCTAAGCGACAACAACAACTGCAACAACGAGACAAACAACGAGGCAACAAGAACAAACAAACAATGCAAAATGCACACACACTTACACACACCCACACACAGCGAAGAGACTGCACTGCTAAAGATTCATTCAGTACAAGAAAACTGAGCACTAAGTAGAAAGTTAATTAGGCTTAAATGTGCGAGAGACGCCAACGCTAACGCCAACAGCAACAACAACGATAACAATATCATGTGGGAATGCACGGCAGTGACCGACTAGGAGATACCCTGTACTCTGCGCCGTGCTGCCATTTAGAGTTCCTTTAGCTTCTGTCATACCTTCTGTCTATACATATGAGCTCATGCTTCTTCTTTCATTTAAAAATGCATTCTCAAATAACTTCGGTCTTTATTGACCGATTCTTATAAAATTTGCAGGTTTTAGTCTATGGGCACTACCTACAAAAACGAGTTTTATTTTTCTTATGAGAATAGAAAGAGAGGTGTCCAAATCTATTAATCTGTATATATTATGTTAACAACTACATATTAAGTTTGGTGTATCGAACTTTAAAGATAATCGAGCAATGCTTAAAACCATGTTTCTCAATTTCGATTTATTTGTATATTAGAAATAGGAGGGCATGAAACCATGATAGACTTATAGGGATATAAATAATTGATGTCTAGCCGCGGTATTTTCTGAGATTGACGCTCTCAGACTGACGGATAGACAGGGATAGACCTTCAGACAGGGAGATGAACAGTTGTATGTGGTTAAATCATCTCAAAACTTTGTCTCAGTCAAGAAAATATCGAGCCTAATAGTACGAAGATAAAGTATCTGCAGCCTGTCACATAAATTCACATAAGAACTAATCTAACCCTTTTACGCACTTTGAATGCGCTTAGGGTATAACAGTCAGCGCTGCTGACGTTGACTTGAATCTTTACTGGCAAAATCTGCACGGGCAGCCAATTAAAAATTCTGATGCTGTTGATTTTCTTGCTTATTTTTCTAATAATTCTTCAGTTTCAGCTGAGCCAGCCAAGGCTTGTTAATTATTTTTTATGCATTTCCCGACAAATGTTCGAATTCGCAAAGTTTTTGCCGCGCTTTGTTCGCATGCAGCGAAGCGCGCCAATCAATGGCCAAAAACTTTCCTCTCGTCTTGGCCAAATGAAAAACAAAAACAACAACAGCAACAACATCCAACAATTTCACTTGGCCCGAAGGCAGCTTCAGCGACGCAGTTGACATTAATTGAGCCTATTAAACTGTGCGCTAATAAGTTGCAGAGCCCAACTTATTGTATTGTTATTTCCCATTTCCCTTGAATCAGAAACTGTTGTCGCCGTTGTTGCTGTTGTTGCTGATGTTGCTTCTGTTGTTGTTGTTGTTGTTGTTATCATGTTTGTTCGCCTGTCAGCTGGCCGAATCAGAACGATTAACACTTGGATTGTTTCAAGAGCGTGTGGAACATTAATATTGGCCCCTTTGGCCAACAGCCACTGCGTGCGGGCACAATGTGAAAGCCGACATTGGGTAATTAACCGAATGTTAAATGCCCTTAAAGCATTTGGAATAGGGTATTATTATTACAAACTATCTTTAAGTGTGTTTGTAAATTTGCTTAGGTTGTTATTGTTGAAGGAGACATCTCCGAGAGCTCAAATAATACATAAATACATATTCCCAATACCAATAATAGCCAATAATATCAGAGTAGGACGATAGGAATTAATGGTCATTAACTGAGTTAAAGCATGAAAAATCAGCCAGTTTTTCAGTATATCTTCACATCTCCTTATATGTAGACAATATTTTCCATGGCACCAAGTTATAAGCTTGTATCAGCATTAATAATTCTATATCATAAAGTTGCAATAGGAACTATCAATCGAACATTTTTTTTTGACAAAACGATTATTTTTTATAATTATTGTCAATTAATTATAAGTATTAAGATTAATATCTGGCGAGAACTGGACTCTATATAGCAGAAACTGTTAGTATGTAGATCAGATTAGATAAATTCGAATTCGTATATCAATGCTAATCATAAAAATCTGCTTCGTGTCAGACACCAAATCAAGACATCTCGACATGCTAATTAAGAATTTACGATTCGTGGTCTTATAATTCTCCATCTGTGTGTGTGTGTTGCGAACTTCATGACTTTATTATTATGCCGCGCAACAAAAGGTGCTCAACGTTGGCTTTGGGCCCAAAAGGTCGCTAGCCAATGCCCAACAGCGGCAACTAATTTAGGGCTTAACTCTAATCAGAGTTGAGCAGCGGTGGTCAAGCCATTCACATAGATTCCTACGGCACGCATGAGTTGGTAGATGTGTGTGTGCGAGTGTGTGTGTGTGTGAGTGCCTAACCAGGTTTTACAGTGTGCGTGCGCACATTTTAATGACAGCAACTGCGGCGGACTCTCAACTAGAACTGAAGCTAAAAATGAAACAGAAGCTGAGCTCAAAAAAAGGAATATATCGATGTGAGGAAGTATCCAACTGGCAGCTACACTGCAACAAGAGCCGAGACTATGCTTCTTCTTTAATATGTTTTATTTCTTCGCTGCTTATAATAAATGTTATATAAATGTTACGACGTTGTAAGGGTATCAAAATGGCATCAAAATGTATTCAAATGTATTCTTCTTTAAATTCCTTGTTTTATTTTCCGGATGTATCCCCTGCGAGATATACGAATAAGTGAAACATTGTTGATCTGTGTATACTCTAAAATATCCCATGTAATTCAATATCTAACATGTCTTTTGCTCTTATGCTCTTAAAAAAGTATTTTGATATCGATTCTTATCATTCGGGGCGAGTTATCCATTAATCAAAATTATGTTTATCTTTTCTGCATCAACTACACCATTTGAAGTCTCTAGTCTCTCATAAGTCCTGGCTGCTATACATGCTCATAGAATAGTATTTCAATATCGATTCTTATCGACCAGGGTGAGCTATCGAGAGAGACGATCTAGACGATCACACACTAGGAGCGTATATGTTAAAAATTTTGAGTCTGTTGGACTAACATCAATCTGTATATTATTGCTGATCAGGAATATAAGTATATACCTAGAAGATTCGGAGTTGTATCCTTCTAAACGCTAAACATTTCTTCACAACATTATAGCACGCTCTACTAGAGTACAAACTATGTCCACAGAGCCCACACATAGCTGCAGCTTCTGTCTGTTATCTGTTGCCAACTTTTGATATTCTGTTCAATTTACATGTTGCAGCCACTGTTGCATAATTAAAATTTGGAAATTAATTTCATAATTTCTCCCTTTCTATTATTAACAGTCTCTTTTTTTTTCTTTTTGCTGGAGAGCTGTCGAAACAAAAGCCCTGTGCCGAAAAATGTGCCCGGCTTTGTATGATGATGATGATGATGATAATGATGCTCCATTCTGAAGCGTTCGGTTGGGCTGTATTTTGTTTTGTTTTTGTGTCGGTTCCTGTTGCTGGTCCTTCGCTTGGTTATTTTTATTATTTATGTGCATTTTGATGTGGCCAGTTTTATGGAGTTGTTGGGCTCTGCTGCATATTTTGTTGTTCCATGTAGTTTTGTAGCTGCAATATTCTGTTATGTTTTCAAAAATACAATTTTTCGTGCCAGACCCCGAAAGTTTTTCTCGCTTAGCCGGAGGAGGAGTGTGTGGCGAGGAGTTGCTGTCGGTTATATTTTTGCGTATTGTCGGATATAAAATTGTAATGCAACAGCAGCTGACAAAGTTCTGAGCATCAGCTGACTGTAAAAGTACAAGTTTTTCGTATTTATTTGGATAAAACGGAATCCATTTTTTCCACTCTTCCCTCTTAAATTTTTATATTTATGACCACACTTCACACTCTCTGCCCGTGGGTTAATTAGCACGAGCAGATACAATGGCAATAAATGGAAATCGCTCAACATGCAAAACAAGCGTGCAGATACATTTGTATCTGTATCTCTGCATCTCTGTAGCTGTGCACGGCGAGCGCCCATTGGGAACGCCTTAATTTCCGCCTCACATAGGGCAGATATATATGTGCATATGGTATATAGTTCCGATTTACCTTAATGAGGCGTCTGCTGCTGACGTAATGCACGCACTACCAGAAGGCCTCCAAGCTCTTGAAGTGGCTCGGGGCCTGCCGCTTGGCCAAGCGCTCATTGTGTGTAAATTTGTTACCATTTTTTTTTTGCCTGTGCGTGTGTTTGTTTCCCTCGCATCGCACATAAAAGGTAATTTCTAATTTGCTGGTGTTTTATTGTTTCTTGCGCGCAGTTTTATGGCGGTGCTGCCAGCAGCGCCGACTTATGCAATAGACCCGACAGCTCAGGCTCAGACCTGAGCGGCGACTGCGACTGCGGCAGAGGCAGCGGCGCATGCGCTCAAATTACATGGCAGCTGTGGCGAAGACTCGCCCCGCTGCTCGTAAAAGCATAACGGCTTTCATTAATCATGCAATCCACGTCCAAAACGTAACGCAACCAAACGAAAACGAGGCTAGAACCAAAAGCAAGAAAACTCTGCCATCGACAACTGTTGCCAATTAGCAGCAACATGCAAAGCGCATTTGCAACTGCAACAGCAGCAGCAACAACAGCAGCAGCAGCGTCGCATCTCGCGGGACAACGAGAAAAAAGCAAGTTAGAGGGCTCTAGTTGGGAGTGTGCGACTAAGAGATACCCTGAACTGTTCGCTTCAAGCACTCGAAAACTATCCTATATAAGCTTACATGTCTTCTGCTTTAAGGAAATACGGTTTTCCAATTTTGAGAAGACACTCGGAACGGCATTCAAAAAGTGTAATATTCTGTCTGCACTATACGAGAACGTGGATACCATGTTAAATGTATCTAGCTCTCATTCTTCTCGAGTTAGGCTTAGAAAAACATTGCTCACTATCGATGTTATCAAAATGTGAGGAGTATCGACAAAACTTCTTTAGAGAACATGCTATTTGATTTCCAAGTCTGTTGCTCTTGTAGATTCCAAAAAAATATCTCAATATCAATAATTTCAAAATTTGAGTCGATCTTTACAAAGTTATAAACTTTTTTCGAGTATTGGAAAGGGGAATACGTATGTATATTGGATCTCACTTTTTTAGCTCAACCTCCCTTAAAAAATATATATAGTATAATTAGTTGAGTCGCAGCTGCTTTCTGCCTGTAACATAACCTTGCACAAAGCCACGCTACCCTTTCTACCCATTTTCACTGAAAAAAAAAACGTATCCAAAGAGCGTTAGTTTTTCCCGCTAGCCATAGATTTGTATGTGTGCATTGTAAGCAGCGGAGGATGTGATTAGATTATAAAGGTTTAAGAGTTGAGCCAGACGAAATAGAGGCATAAACTTGACTGTCCAGCCAATTAGACGCATGTATCTCTTAGCCTTGTTCTAGAGAGTTCAAGACACAGCAGGAAATGTTCCATAAAAATGCTATGCCTATGCAGAAATTAACATTGGCAAGATACAAATACAACCCGGAAAAGAAATTGGGCCCATTTCAAACTAAACTGAATAGGAATTCTTTTCGAGAACTCCGCCTATATTTTAAACGTATTTCCACAATTTCCCATCCTTCTCTTTAGCGTTAAAGTTGTGTATTTAAATATTTGTTTATATCTTTATATATTTCTTACTGCCATTCCAGTTGAGTTAAAGCTTAAATTAATAAATCGTCTGGAGATGCATTTGTGATATTGAAATAGTATTTTCCTTATATTTTTCCATTCCAACTTCGGCTATAAAATAATGTCTAGTTCTATATTTCAATATTTCTACATTCATCTCTGAATTTCACTCTTAAGGAAACAAATCTCCTTTGTCTACGTGATATTTGTACTTAAATTTCTGTGCCTTATCCTTGCCGACCTCAGCTTAAAAAAGAATATATTCAATATATACCGGTTTTTTTTTCGCATGCAAACACAATTTGACCTGTTCTCATTTGATTAAAACAATCTGCTACCTGATCGGAGTTACGCATATGCGAACACGTGCGCCATTAATGGCCAAATCCTGAGAGGCCGTTGGCCAATCTACCTGCTAGTGTTTAAATTGGGGGCGCCAGGGCAGAGATTGCATCATTTGGCCAGAGACACGCAAAGGAAGCGCATCATGTGGCAGACAGACGCAGACACAAACATATCAGACTGTGCAGAAAGGATTATGGAGTCCATTGGCTATGCGCTGTATATGCATCGGCAGGAGCTGGGGCGCCCAAGGCGCTGCCGTCGCCTGATGCGCATCGCCAGCACCAAGCTGCGGCTGACAAATGAGCTGATCTGGCTGGAACGCTGCCAGTGGCAGCTGGAGGAGCCCGACTATCAGCAGTGGAGTGCACTAAATCGTGAGCGCGAATATCGAGATATATTGGAGCACAACATGCAACAGCAGCAGCTGAAGCAGCAGCAGCTCAGGCAGCGACAGCTCGACAGGCGCCGGCATGAGACGTGCCAGAACACGGCGCGCCCCGTTTAAGATAGATTAGTTAGTCCCGTCCGGGACTTTAAGCACTTTTAGTTTAAGTTCAAGTTTAAGCGATAAGCAATAAAGGCGCATAAATCATCAAAGAGCTGCTGCTGCTGCTGTTGCTTTTGCTTCTGGGATAGACGCTCGTTTGGTGTGAACGAAAAACCAGCCAAGTGCTTGGCTTCTGACACTGTCTAAACTCGGTGCCGAGGGGAGTTTTTCGGCAAACGCCGAGCTGACAGGGCCAAACGCTAAGAAAATGCAACAACAGCAACCAAACAAGACCACAACAACAACAACAACAACAACAACGACAAAAAGAGCCGCAACTGGCAAGTTTTTCAATTTCCTGTAGCCATTACGCAGCGTGCATCGGAGTTGCAAGTGTCGCGTGACACGCACAAGCGTCTCGTGACACGAACAGAAATATTAGCTAAATAAACCCAAGATTAGTTATTTAAGACAAATTTGAATTGAATTTAAATTGAAGCACATGTATAATTGATTAAAAAGGAACTAGTTTCCTTCGGGTTCTATAAAATATATTATATATTTTTTTATCAGATCATGTCATTAATATATATATAATATATTAGGTTAACGCTTCCAACTAGTTCCTTGTCTTGAGGTTCGGTTCGTGCGCCTAGTTGTATACATTCATAAGCCTAGCTGTTGGTTCAATCTTAATTTTGAGACTAGTTTCTAAAGTAGTTCTTTAGAGCTTTTTTAGCAGTTCCCTTATGATTTTTATGTAGTTTTTTGTTGTCATTTTGTGTCTTGTTTCTGTACTATTTTTTTTAAAACTTTTTGCCCCATGATTTCCCCATGATTTTTTGTAGTTTTATTTTGTGATTCATTGACTTGCTTCTCCACTAGTTCTTTAGGGGCTCTTTAGTAATTCTTTTCTAGTTCTACTCTGAGCTTAACTATTTAATCGGCTTGTTTCTATATAAGTTCTTTTGCGATTCTTTGTTCCCCTATCGTTCGATAGTTCCTTTGAGCTTGAACTGCCTGTAAGAATGCGTCACGCTCCCATCTCTAGCGACTACTTCTTTGTGGTAGCAGTTGGTTAGTCGGCAATTCCAGCTGCTCTGCTGGCCATTGACGTTTCGCGCGGTTCTCGCACGGGCTTTTTTCTCGCTTGATTTGTCACACACACACACACTCGCACGGTTAGCGTACCCAACGGAAAAGTAAACCTGTCCATCTGTCTGAGAACCGGTAACTGTTTTGCCAGGCGTTGCGGCGCTTTCTTTTTGCCCAATGCCAATAGCAAGGGGCTATTGGAAGGGGGTATATGGAGGGGTAGCATCGCTTTGCGTCTCATCTTGACACAGTCGCATTTGTATTTAGCTGCAATACCCTTAGCCTGCCCCTGCCGCTGCCCATCTAATCTCTCCTCAGACTTTGTCTCTGTCGCCTGTTTGTTTGCTATTCTAAGTGCTGGCTGCAGTTTTCTGAGCTTTCCTGAGTTTTCGCTTCGTTTTTCTTGTTTATTGTGCCATATACTCTCTATCTATCTGTTGGCATGTTGGTTATTTATGCGTCTTGTTGTCCCAATTCTGGAGAAAGAAAAAAACCATATGCTGCTGCAGCGTGTGTGCATGCGGTTTTCCATTTTTAAAGTGCCTGCCAACATTTTAATAAGCAGCAGAGAGGACAACAAAACACAGGATATAAAAAAAAAAAAATCCAACTAACAAAAAACTAAATACTTTGTTTCACTTACCTATCGATCGTCTGGACTCTAGGCGCAGTCCGCAATGCTAGAAAGAGAGAGAAAAGAAAAAATAACAATAGAATAAAACTATAGTTTATTATTTAAAACCAAAATCAATATGGAATATTGCGCTGACAACGCCAAACGCATAAAAGTCAACAATGGCCAACAGGGTGACATCAATTTAATGCTTTCAAAATGCGCTTTCAAAACTCCACACCTATAAATATATGTGTGTGTATAAAAAAATGCTGCACGACCTGTGCGACAGCAGATAAAACATAATGCAAATAATATTGTTTTTTATATTTTTTTTTTGTTTTTTTTGTAATCATTGCAAGTCTAAAATAAACAAATACACACACACACACACACAACGTGACATTTGGCTGCGGTGAACGGCCGTCTCTCTATGCGATTCTCACGAGTGTTCGCTGTCTCTTTCTGACTTGCAGCTTGCATTTTCGCAAACAAACTTCAAGTTTTTTCCAAAAAGAAAAGAGATTAAAGAGATGTGAAAGTCTGACAGCTGCTGCTACCTTTCTAGGCAATTTCCAAAAGGCCTCAAAGTAAATGTTAAAAAGCTCTAGAGTTTTTTTTTTTTGTGGTACGTCCCTACCTTTCCCAACAAAGTTACAGTCATTTTAATATCAGAATCGTTGGCTGTGACTCTTGTTTTGAAGCAATTAGGCTATGTTTATTTGTGCCTTTCTAATCTGCGTCCACCACACATGAGTTTTTATTTGGAGTGTCTACTGTAGCCCGTTGGCACCTGACTGTGCCCGTGACCGAGTGTCAGTTAACAGCTCAGTCCGCCTGCTGATGACGAAACTTATTCAGCCATAGAACAAAGGCAGCCCGTTTTTCTCGCTATGATAGAGTACATAAATACATTTATATAAATGAACGTACAAACACACATTTGTATTATATATATCTCGTATTTTTCGCACTTGAGTTTTTGTGCATTGGAAATTTTTGTGCGTGTCAGCAGCAGCTGTGTTGGCCACTAAACAACAATAACAAATACAACAACAATTGTAATAATAGCAACAATAAAGGCTAACAAACAAAAACACAAACAACATTGTACAAACAACAACAAAAACACATTTGATTGCTTCCCAAAAGTGGCAGAGAAGTTGCCACAGCACAGCACCACCCACTCAGTGGATGGGAGAGGGGAAGAGGGGAGTGGGTTTGGTGGTGCGACAAAACACAAATAAACAATTGCAATTGTGAGCTGGTTGTAATTCGGTGAGCGGCTAAATCGCCTGTAAATACTTTTGTACAAGTTAACAGTTATAAATGGGCTTTTTATGAGTTGTGTATTGTGTATGTGTGTTGGTGTGTGTGTGTGTGTGCGACAATATTTCAGGCAGGGTCTCGAGTGTTGTAGCTCGAGTGTTGTAATAACAAATAAATGAGATTCGCCAGGAACATGGAGCTCTCCCCAGTGATAACATCGAGCAGCTCCGCATATCTCATGTTGCAACAACAATTGGAAATTGAATTGCCGAAAGTAAAGTAAAGTATAGTAAACACTGGTCAGTGTTGCTTAAAGTATTTTTTTCTCAAATTATTTAAGATATATTTTGCCTAAAATTCTAAATATGCTTTATTTAGGCTTGCATCACTTTATAGTAGAAGATTATTTTATAGTTTTAAGACTTCTTGATTTCTAACTGCAAGAAATTAAAGACTTTTTGCGCTTAATTCAAGTATGCAAGTTCTGGTAAAAAGTATTTTGCAGGTAGGAATTCTTAGTTATAGTAATTTCGAATAACACGATTGAGAGGCAAAACTTAATTTAAGAATTCTGCAAGCTAAAGACATTTTATGCCTAAACAAAATATGCATATGCTTCTAAGTTTTTAGAACTTAATAAAAGTCTGGCTGTTTTAAGTAAATTAAACTTGTTTCATGCTCAATTTAAGCATTTTGAAAACCTTTATATACTTGAAATCTTCAGAATTCTCGCTGGGCTGTACTTGAAGTGGAATTGGCATTTTTCCATTGCGCTTGGACAGCGGCGAGTCTAGGGAAATGTTTGCTTGGACAGAAGTGAAGCCAAGCGATTCTCCCTCCCTCTCTTTCTCTCTCTCTCTCTCTCCCTCTCTCTGTATCACTGTGGTCGCGCCTGTCAAGTGAAATCGACCGTCCATGTCTTAGCTCCATCTTTTGCAGCTGCTGCTGCGGGTTTGTCTGCCAGTTGTCTGGCCAAGTGGTCATGTTGTTATTGTTACGATTTATGGCATACGCACGTAGATCAGCGTTGCAACAGCGGAGGGAGCTCACCCACCAGCACGCCCGGCACACCTCCGGCTCACCTGCTTCACCTGGCTCACACTTCATTTACAGCTTGCAAGTTGAGGGGGATTTTCTATTGATTTTCTCGTTTTGCTGGCGTGTTTTCTATTTGCTGTCCATAATAAACGCCATGCAATGGAAATCATAAAAGTCAAACAGCAGCAGCTGGGCATGGCCATAGTTGCATTTGCCAGCTTCATTAGGAAAATTTTTGCGCTTTCGTCTGAGCGCCAGAAATCAAACAACAACATATAATGATCATAATTATGTTCATAATGTGCTTGACGGACAGGTGAAAGATGCAACCCGCTGGCCAAAAGCCAGCACAATTTTTGGCCAGCTGCCCGCCCTGTGGGTGGGCCGTCTAGGACCATTAAAAACATTTGTTGCACGCTTTTAACGAGCAGTGAAAGTACTGAACGACAAGAAAAAAAGGCATACACACTACAAAGCTAACACAAAACTTTGCATGAATAAACAAAGGCGACAGATAAAAAACACATTCGAAAAAAGGAGGGCGGGGGCGCGACCATGCCCTTTTTTGCTGGCTGGCAGCAGAAATCAAAACTGCAACATCGCAACAAAAGTAATGCAAAATTAAATGTAAAAAACAATCAACAAACAGCGAAAGGGGCAAAAAGAGAAAGAGACAGACAGGCAGACAGACAGACGGACACTCAGACAGAGCGGCAAACAGGCAGCAAATGTTGACAGCCGCAGAATGCAACAAGCAAATTTGCAGCAATACAAAAACAACAAAAGCAAAAACTAGCTCTAGTCGAAAAGGCATGATTCATGATACCCTGTACATAAGCTGATGACAAGCACAAGCTGAACGCGCTTCTGCCTCTTTAAACAAGTACCAGAAAATGTCAATATTAAACAACGTTATCTATTTCTATCTATCTATTTCTATTATAAAAGAGTCTGCCTACAAAAGTTGGGTTCTATATGCTCAAATATCACATATTGAACTCGGGGCTGTGCTAGCTCTTTGCCCTAGTACCAAAAATTTGTATATTAAATAACTTTCGGTATTCATTGTCCGTTTATTGTAAAATTTGGAGTGCTCAAGGGGTACTGTATGCATGTAACAATTTATAAAAGATTACCAGGCCAGCAATCCAATTTATATGAGAGTTTACAGCCCACACACGGCTAGTTCGATCTGCAGTTATGATAGCTCTTCCTATAAATGAATTCGGAGCTTATAGTCCGTTCGATAAAAGACCACACCCCTCAAGTTGCACCTGCAGCTGTTAGGTGGTTCTTTCACATAGTCCCAAAATAAGTATATTTTAAAAAATGTCGATGCTTATTGTCCGATTGATATCAAATTTGCCTAAAGACGATTTTCTATTGTATGCATCTTACATTTTCCAAGGGAGAAAGCATCTATGCTCATGAAGATTCTGATGAAGCTCTATACATTTTAATACTGAATATGATATAAAAGAATCTTATTAACAAATTTAAAGAATGGAAGTCTTAACGATCATTGCGTTCACAAGAAGCCCATAGATGTATCCAGCTGCGGATGCTGATCAAGAGCAGATACTTTATAAGATACGATAAAAGATTTCCCAAACACCAATACACCCTCTTTCAACACACTCCCGCTGTCTACAGGGTATGCAAAAACAAAAAAAAAAACACAAAAGAAAGAAAAAAAAACACTGCGCTACAAAAGCCAACAAATATTTATTATTACATTTACATGGTTACATGGCAATGCGCATTTCTTTTGTGTTGCGGCAGTCGAATGCCCTAACATAGTTTGCATATTATGTGCTTGGGCATGAGCTTTGCACCACAATGGACCCCATGCAGTTCGGCTGATCTCTGGGCGCTATGCAAATCAGGTGCTCAACTGTCCTGAATATATAAAGGGCACAGCGCAGAAATGTAAATGCCTCTTAATGTCAGTTAATGGCAGCAATCGGCCATAAAACCCAACCATAATGAAGAACAAGAAGAAGCAGCAGTAAGTTCTCTGATCGTATCGTGTGGTCTATTAGGGAATCAACGAACTTCTCTCGATGCTTGCAAATTAGTTAGAAACAGACGAACGGAACCTGTTTTTGGTTCATTAGTTAAAAAAGCAAATGATAATATTTATGGTCGACTATGCATTTTGATTAGCTCATCTAAAACAAGGCAAATGTTTATATTTATTATGTGCATACCCTCGCAGAAAAATGACGCGCGAAATTCAAGTTTTTAAAAGTTCTTTAATAAGGTATGCATCATTTTAATTTATCCATTAGATATTATATTATATTTAAACTTCTCTAAATATTTGCTTAGCTTCTCGCTTTGAAAAAAGCATAAAATTTCGCTCAAGATTCATGATTTTAAATGTTCTTTGTATCATTTTAACTGTTCGAATTGAAATTTATGCAACAATTTTTTTTGTATGTTTTTTGCATTATTTTAACTGTGCCATTCAGAAATCTATTGAATGAATATGCGCATTACTTAAACTTCTCTAAATATTTACTAAGCTTCTCGCTTTGGAAAGAGCATGCACTGCGCTGTTACTGCGTACGACATTTTTAGTTAGATTACACTTGCATTGATTTTATGCTGTTTGTTGTTGGCTTTTCAATTTGTTGTTAAATGCAATAAAAGTGTATTTCGCATTTTGCATTTGGCATTTTGTCTGCAATTCATTGATTGAATGCGTCGCACAACTACAGAGAGCAGCCGCCCCTGGCCCCTGACACATATTCCCCCCGTCCCTGTGTGCGTTCTGGCGTCTGGGTTGTCTTTTTTTTTTTTTTTTGTTGTTGTGCTTTGCATGCGCGCAATTTTAATTATATTTTACGTCAATTGTAAAATGGTTTCATTTTTCATTTAATTAATTGGAAAATGTGTCTGTGTGTGGAAATGCCAAAATTGCAATGCCAGAGATGGCGTTAAATGGCCCCAAAAGGTAACAGGGCTGGGTCTTTGGCCAGATGAGAGCAGGGCGATAAGACGGCCCTTCAAAAGAAAAGATATGAAATATGAAATATGTGCCCAAGACAAAGGCGCATGGAATATTTTTCGCAAAAGTTCATTACGCCCAACGAACGACGACGACGACATCGTCATAATAATTGTATGAATATCTTTCGACATTTGTGCGCCGAGTCAACGCCCATTTGCCGATTTTGCCAGAGTCATTTGGCGGAGTTTTCGATTTCGCAAGCCGCAAACGAGACGCCTGCGATGCAAATGAGTTGCGGCAATCTGTAATTCACCAATTCATCTAATTCACCTGCCGCATTGTTTTAGCCGTGGCAAACAGACAGAGAGCGCGAGGGGGGAAGACACACAATGGCTGCAACCATCTATTGAACCTTGCAACAGATACACATACTCACAGATACACTCGAAGAAAACTTTGCCGCTTGTCAATTCTAATGTTTCAAATTGAGAGTTTACTTCGTGAAAAGTTGAAATAATAAATAAATTGGTATATATAACTCGAGCTTAGACATAAAAAACTGATAAGAATTTTCTTATTTGAAATAAGCTAAAAACATTTGCAATTATTTTATTTTTAATTTGAACTAAATTTATTTATTGTGTTTATATATTTTGAGCTGAATAATCGAAATTCTTAAATTCTTAGAATAAGTTGAAAAGATGTTAAACAAATGTGAAATTATTTAAAAAGAAATCGCAACTCATTTGCGAATGCTCTTAAATGAAGACTTTAAGTCGACAAGATCTAATAGGATTCTTGAGCTATTAAAAACATATGTTGCAGACTAATGTTGAGCTTAGCTGTATTATGAATTTGTAATTTATTTATTTATGAATTTTTCTGCAAGTGCATAGGTAGTTAGATACTTAGATACGCTGACACTTTGACCAGTCGCGCGTTACATTCTTGAGTGCATTTCTCGGCAAAGTGCATCGAGATCGAGCAGCAAGCATTACAAGTTAATAAAAGTTTTTAGCTTGGACAACTAGTTGGCCCTGCCCAGCAGCCAGGGGGAGCGTCCATTGCTCCAGTGGGACAGCTCTGATGGCGCTTCATAAATTCGTACTTGAGCGGCCAAGTGTGACGAACGAGATTACTGAAATCTTCTGGAGCAGATCCATTTTTCATAGCCGGCAACTTTGGGCCAAGCGGCCAGCCGCGTGCATTGAGTTGTCTTCCAGCAACATTTGTAACCATGAGATACATTCTATCTGAGTGTGTACATGTGTATGCAAGTGTTTGTTTGTGTGTGCAACAAATTGCCTTTGTCTTAGTTATTTGCTGTCATAATAGTTGCTGCTGGCTTTGTACCTTTTCGCATTGTTACCGCCATGCTTTGCTGCTCTAGTTATCACACTTGCTGTTGTCTGTCTGTAATCGGACATCAAAATGTGAAAATGATATTCTTACTGGCTCGCCCATTGTTGGCCAATCACAACAGACAGACGGGCAAACAACAGATGGGCTGGCAAAACAGAACGCAAACCTATTGAATTATTCTTTGCATATTGCCACAAAGCTAGCTTCTAAAGAGGGCTGTTTGTGAACAGTGTGACAAATACGACAGGGGAGAATAATTGGGAGATATCTATTAATCCATATATGAAAACATTATTTAACTGCAATCGGTACATCGATACAGTAAGGAGAGTAATTAAGCTCTATCGATTATTCGATAAGGATAAAGATGATAAATATAGGAGTAAGAAAGAAAGAAAGAGGAAGTAACGTGTATGGATTTTATTATAAGGTTTATTATAAGCACTAATTGTATCAGTTGAATTGTAAGCGAGCTGATTGAAGTGGACTTTGTTACTATTCCACTATTGACATTTATCGACATACAGTGAAAACTCTCCTAAGGTACTTTCATATTAGACGGAAACCCCGCTGGGGCTTCCACTTTCTCCTAAACCATTACAAATCAAGACATTTGCATCCTTCTCTCGGGACAGAATTTACCCGACAATCATTGCCCTTCCAAGAGAGTTTTTCTTGTATGTTACCGTTACTTGTGAAAGAAATAAGAACACCTTTCCAATCTTGAAAGAAATGAGATGTCTGTACTAAAGGTTATTTCTTGCTTTAATTTAATACCCTCTCCTTAATTACCGATAAGCACATAATATATGTCGATATCAAAAGGAACTATTTTTAACTTACAAAAGCAATTATCTTATGAATTGCTTCACAAAATGTCATCTCTGACTGACAAAGCGCAGATGACAGGCTTCCCCATGGGCAAAGAAGATGCCCAATTTGTTGGCAGTGTGACTCATTTGCAGGCACCGAGCCAAATGGAGCTAATAAATGTTTTGCAAATTTCTTGCACAATTTAAAGGCATAAATTACAACCGAACAATCGAAATTATAATCCGAAACAGGGAAACCAGAAAAGCGAGCGAGCAAAGAGAAATAATAAGATACAGAAAATATGTTTAACGAACAAAAAGCAATTGTCACATAAACCAAGTGTCTCACGTAACGGCCATAAATACAGGCGCAGCGCTGGCGAAAATAATGCGAGCTGCAAAACGCGAGGTTAACGCTGCGTATGAGTTATATGCGCTGTTGTAATGCGGCGCGAGAAATGCGACAACAACAACAACAAGCACAATAAATAAAGTGTAACATATGCAAATGATGATGAGAACCGCGCTCGCGATATCGTTTGCCGACGACTTCGATGATGTCCTTGGCCTGCCGCAAATGAATATGCAAAACGCCAGCAGCAGCTCAGGTGGCAGAAGGGCGGCGCCTTCGCCGAGTCGATGACAGTGCGATAACGATAACTCAGCACGTCACGGGCATTGTTGGCCACAGCAGGAACGTTGCAGTCGGTCTGCAAGTAACGCAGCAATACGCTGTATAATAATTGACAGCAGAGGCTTTCTTATAATTGGGTGCGATTGTCAGATCCAGTGGGCGGGGCAGTGTCAGAAAGATATATCGATTCGATTCGATGCGGAGGTGGGCCTATATTTTTGGCTTCTGCTTTATTTTTAGCTCCTACTTAAGACAAACAGAATGAGGATTCAGGTCTGCTCGCTTTACGCTTTTCATTGCTTGACGCAAGTTAACAACAAGTTGAAGCCTCAGCAAGAATATGGCATTTGTCAAGGTACAGTCAAAAGCAAAGTCTGTAGATGTTAGAAGCAGAAGCATCTCAAAGTAGCTAATAAAAAAACTACAATGACTTTCACTCAAGCAAAGAGACAGCTGCAGAACCAATATACTCGTATCGCACATATTAAACAGAGTATAGCAGCAAAAAAGTGCAAGCTGTAAAAGTATAGGTAATTGTTACCAATTTCAGTCTCGTTGCCAACACTCGAACTGCTGAAAACTGAAAACTTTATCGAGCGCTGTTGTCATCAAAGCCAGCAGCGACGCTCGACACGCCCGCACAGGGCGACAATAAAACAAAAAAGCGAGCAGCAGAAGCAGACGGCAGCAACAGCAAACGGCAGCAACAGACACGTCAACAACATGCGGCGACAACGACAGCGACAACAGCAGCACGAAGCAGCAACAGCAACTCGCTCATGTTGTCAATTGTAAAATTCCCAGGCAACACACAACACACACACACACTCACAGAGACACCCACAACACACACACACACACATGTGGCTGGTTCAAAGTTTTTTAATAAAATTAAATTTAATGCTGCCAAATGCTGAGCGCTCGGTTTGTTCGGTTTCATTTTGCAGCAAATTGCATGGCAGACGCCGGCAACAACAACGAGCAGAGCAACGACAACAACAACGAGAAGAGGAAGAAGAAAGAACAACAACAACAACATGTGCGGCGAGCAACAACCACGAATGCAAATGAGCTACAAATGCTATGCAATGCATGCATAAAAAATGAAAACGCTTTAAATTGCAGCCCATAGATGCCGCATGCCGCATGCGACAAGCCGCATGTTGCATGCTGCCAGCCGAATGCTGCCTGCTGCCAGGCAACACACCAATATGCGAGTCAAACAGCCCGCAAGCGCAGCGCGCTGGCATTAAGTATCCATAAGTTGTGCCATTTGGCCGTAACGCCTCGGCAGAGCGCGACATTTGAGAGCCCTCCCTCGCGCAAATATGAGATTAAATATTGTAAATGCCAAAGTTATAGACAGACGGTGCACAGAGCAACAACAACAGCAACAACTAGCTGCAACAATGCAACCACCTCGAATGCAACCACCGCCTGCTGCGAAAGTAAGCCAGTTTGCTAGCCAGCTCCACTTTCAGACTCGAGTCGGGCAGCAAGCGGTATTTGTGGCCAACACACGACAAGCGCCCACGCCCATAACAGACACAGAAATAGGCTAAAAAAAACTAGCTACAAACAGTTAACTTTCAGTTGGCGAAGATTAAATACTCTGGATATTATAGCTATAAATAGAAAAGGGCGACTAAATGATATGTACCAGAGGAGCGCAGTGAGCAAGGGAATCGAACCCCTGTGCGCGAATCTGATTTGTCGAATCTGTAAAGCCAGGTTTTGGTTTAAGCCCTGCTTCCTCACATTTCTTACAAGAGTTCAGAATCTGGCTAACGTTCAGCTGTTGTTTATCCAACTTTTTCTGTTGAGGGTTTTCAGGAAGGAACCTCAAAATCGCTTAGCTCAAGTACGGTTTCACATTCTATACGATAGAAAATATGTGATATATACTTGTACGATGTTTATACAAGCAGGGAAATTCGATTAGCTAATAGACTCAATCCCATAGTCGAGCTGCTTAGACAGCAAACTAAACGAAGAATCTTTTTAACAACCAAACAATTTTTCTTTCGTATTTAAACAATATACTTTAAGGTATTGTATTTGTCTATTCTTCTTTGGACTACCCTCCGCTAGGGTATTTTTAGAGGCATTTGTAGCCACACCTTAAAGCTGCTATGGCCCTGTGGCTGATTTCAGCAACTACAACAGGTTCGGGCCAAACGAAGTTCAGGCCAACAGAGCATAACTAAACTACCACATGGTACGCCCGATGGGAGCATTGTCGGGCATCACATTTGGGCTCAGTGCAATTATGGCCAAATTGGTTATACCTTCAAGTAGGCATTATTCATGGCTGTCACACGCAATGCGCAGAGCGCAGATTCTGTTTGCATTTGCCTTGATTTATTGGCCAGCACTTTCTCTCTCTCCGTCTCCCACTCCCTCTAGGTCTCTCACTCTCTCTCCCTCTCTCTCTCTGGGTCTGGTCAGCTGTTTGGCTGCAGAAAAACATTTTCAATTTAATTGCCAGCAACACCTTGAAAAAAATGCGCATATTTTAATTATAACAAGTTTCGTTATAGACAACATCGAGGGGTGAGGGGCGGGCAAACAGACCAAAATGTCGCAGCAGCAACAACAACAACAACGGCAACACGAAGCAGGCAAAGCCAATGAAAGACCACTAAAAAGTAATTGTAGTTAAATGTCAAAGCGACAATTGTTGCTTTTGTTGTTGTTGCTGGCGTTGGCAACTGAAATGTTCATAAAGTGAATGGCACAAGCAGCACAACTGTAACAGACACCACAGCAACAACTACAACAACAACAACAACAACAACATTAACAGCAACAGCAACGGCAACAACCACAATGACAACTTCAGCAACAACTGAAAGGTGGGCGGCAGGTCGCTCGGCCGCTTGTTACACCCTACACCGATGTAAATTGTGTAAGAGGGGTATAACATGCTTGTGCCAAAGAACGTAGCAGGCAGCAGAAGGCAACATTGAATCCTTTCGGTATTTATGTATTGATCTTATAAGCAACAACAGCTAAAGAATTTTTTATCTTTCCTGTTTATTAAAAAAAAGTCTGTTTCTATCGATACTTTCCTCAAAAACAAATTAGACAAGTCAAAATACACGCTCGTCTCGGAGCACATCTTGCTTACCCCACAGAGATCAATTTAATCTTTAATCTTATGAAATCAATATAAATCGATCTTCAGCCGCTCTCTTTGTGGATGCTGTGGATGTTAAGAGCATCTTATGGTCTCGTTTTTATAAATGAATCTCCAAATATCGACAATATAGCGACATACATCCACATTTTCAAGCCTAGCTTTCAAATAAAATTTTGTAAGAGCTCATACTAAGCGATTTTCTTTGCGCACACAACATTTCGTTACGAGAGAAACTTAACAGCGATACAATTGAAAGCTGTTATTTTCCACACCTTGTTCGGAACTGAGTATAGGGTAACCGCTAGTCAGACACGCTCCACGACCTGACTGGGCAATTGGTTCAAGTAATAGAGTGCTGTAGCTAAATGAGGCTTAGCTCGCAATGACCACGAACGGACCGGACCGTGTTGGCGCTCGATGATGGAAACGGCGCCGAAGACGTTGGCAATAAGGAGGGGAGAAGTACAAAGTGGAAAGGGGGAACGCTTTGCCCCATTGCATGGATGAAGACTGAATTCGTTGCTGCTGAAATTGTGTGACAAATCGACAAATTGCAGCCGATGTCAACGAGGCGGCACCGTTCAAGGCGGGGGCGGATTGGTTGGATGGAGGGGGCTGGCGGGTGCCTTGTGGACCTGTGCGACAGCTTGGAATCACAATCTTAGACCAAGACTAAATATGCTAATTATGCGTTAATAAGCAGTCCGGGCGCTGCCTGCTGCTGCCTAACGGGGCGTGACATGCGGTCGAAGTTGTCTATGTAACTGTTGCAGGTATTTGCTGCCAGATACATGGCAAATACACTTAGCGAAAGAACAAAATTGTCGAAATTCGCAGAGGTTCGAAATAGCTTAGATTTAGCAGAAAATTCTTATTTCAAGTAATTATTTAGTGCGAAATTTGCATCTTAAAAGCAATACTTAATTTCGGAAATGTTGTAATATTGATTTGGGATAAGCCTAACACATAAATCTCAGAGTACCTTTTTAAAAAAATATCTTACTTAATTAAGTCTGCTCCACGCTTGTTTTTAGTATACAAATTATTGTTTTAAGTACTTGGTACTTCCTTTAAGCCATATTCAATGACTACTTGCTTAGTTTCCTAATTCTTGACATATACATTTTTATTTGGGTAATTCGAAAATATGAATTAAAATTACAAACATTTTTAAGCTTATTTTAAGTATCAAAACTCTGTTTTGAGTATCTGATACCTAATGTAAACCATTCTCAAGAATTTCTCGCAGTGCATGTTTATATAAGTTTATATACTGTTACTGGTCTGAGATAATTTGCAGCTCGGCTGGCTCTTTGCCGTTTGCCATTTGCCATTTGCCGCGACGGCCCACAGAATCATTGCGAAAATTTCTTGCCGCGGGCCTTTTAGCTTTAATTATGAACAATCAGTTGTTGCCATTGCTTTGGCTGTTATTGTTGTCGCCGTTTTTGTGCTTCGCCGTTTCTGGCTGCACGTCAATCAAAGGCGCTCAAGTCGTGATTTGATGATTTTGCTGTTATTGCTGCTGCTATTTGTTGCTATGGCCAGCCACAAAATGCCCATTTGTCAAGAGCAGAACAGAACTCTAAGCCCAGCTGTCCTTCAGATATCGTCGAAATCTGAGCCGGGTCGAGTTGAGTTGCGACTTTTATAATGCCATGAAATGAAAACAAAGCATTTAATGTTATATAAATACACGGATTATGGCCGGATTTAGGAGTTGAGAACGCTCCAATTGCGGAATCAATCAAAAGCAGCACGAAAAGTATCGAAATAAAATTTGTTGCTGTTCTTGTTGCATAAACTCATAAGGATTAATTAAAGTCAATTTTTCTTAATTTATTTCTGTATTATTTTCTGTTATTTTTGCGGCCCGGCAAAAGTTTTGTATTCACTTTTGTTCAAAAATGTATGCCCACAGCCACAAAAGTATCTCAAGAATTTTGATGGCCCAAAAGCGCTGCCAATATCTAATGCCTGATGATTAAATATATATGCTTAATGTGCACATATTTAATTAAGACAATTATTGAATTGGGAATGATATTTGCAATCATTTCAAGCGCTGGCGCCAGCCGCACGGCCAGCCTGCGCCAGACTTTGGCCCGAATGTGTTGAGAGGCTCGAGTTTTATTACAACATTTTGGCCACATAAATTCAACAATGTCAAGTTATAAATTTTGCAGCTCCAAGAGGCCAGCAATAACAACAACAACAAAAAATTGCTCGCCGTTAACGTTGACTGCTCTTTATTTATATCGTGACTTTGTTGTTAGTTGCTAACTTTTTCTGTGCATACACTTCCCCAGGGTCTCATCACTCTAGCACCGCATACGTAACTTAATCAAAGTGCGCTTCGCCATATTATTTATGTGTAAGTGCAGCTAACTGAGCCGGTTTGAGACTCACTTTTTTGCTATTTTTAGGTTCCATTTTGTGGGGAATCTACTTAGCAATAATTATAAATAGTTTATTATTAACAGTCTGCAACATGGCTAAATACAATTAAATTCGCCTTTTTAATGGTGTTAGAAATTACTGAGACTTTAAGCTTACCAATGGCAATGTGCATATTCTTTGCATCGATTTGAACCAGCTACTTCTCTTAAGTTCAGTTTTATTTATATGTCGCAGATATAAATATGTTGAAATGAAAATTTAAATCTAAAATTTGTTTATAAAGCATTGACAATTATCCAAAAGAAATCAATAAAGGATATCTAGTGTTGTGAAACGCGCAGAACTTAAGTCTGTGTGCAACACTTTTAGACTGTGCTGACAGCAGACGCAAAATTGACGGAAAATTTTGGAAAACAGCTTGCGTAAGCCGAACTGAACTCACAAGCTTTTTTAAAAGCAAGGGATTCGAACCAGTAACCTGCATTAAGAGTCTTATATCACAACAATATTTGTTTATTGTAGGCTTTACTTGAGTGCGCATTCGGTGAAATGTTTATGTGATAAACGGATTTTATTTTAGCTTATCCAAGTTTAATCGCTTTGCTTTGACAGTGAGTGCATTAAGTCTTCGTCTAGTATATGTTTCTAGTGCTTTCTTGTTTTGCAGTGTGTTTAAATCAACTCTGATCTTTGCGCTCTCTTCAGCTGCTGCTGCTGCTGCTGTTTGGTGCTGTTTGGCACTTTGATTTCGTTACTTTGACTTTGGTTAATTTATGCAGCGAACTTGTTTCGGTTTCTCATGGCGCTACAAAGCGGTCGGCCATAGACATATATACATATGAAAACCTCTATATACATTTTTTATATATTTAAATTTGATTTAACAAAATTGGCGGCCGTATTTGTGGCGCTGCGTTTTTTAATTGCATTTGCAATTTCTAATTAAGTTGTTGACCACAAAAAAATCAATATTTTTGCAACTGGTTAGCCTAGGCGGGGGGGGGTTTGCCTAGGCCACTCCACCAGGGAGCTTCAGCATTTTGGTTTTGCTTTGCCGTTAACATGAAATTCATTTTTTGCTTAGCTTTTTAGCCATTTACTTTTGTTCAATGCAAACGACTTTTTTTGCGTATTTCGCCTTTGCAGTCAAGTCGAAATCTGAGTCCAAGTCGGAGAAGTTTATATTTTGCCTTTGTGCGGCATTTGCTGATTCAGCTACACAGTTTTTTTTCGTCTCTCTCTCCATTTATACTGGGGTTTAAGCTTCTCCACTTTTTGAATAGACCATCAAATTAACAAGTTTTGGCAAATAATATGCAAGCGGTAAGCGTTTCCAGTGCAGAATTTTATCAGTATCATTTATTGACAAAATGTTTATTGAGCTTTTTTTTTGTGATGACCCAAATCGCCCGCTTCGCTTATTACTAGTTTTTTGGCTATGTCGCAGCTTTGAGTTCGGGAATCAATTTTTATTTTCTGACTATTATTCTGATTCACTTTTGCAACCTATTTCTATGTTCCAGAAATCTTTTTTGGCCTTAAGAAAAATTTTTAAGCTCCAGACATTTTTACTTGCTTATAAGATATTTTTCTAGCTACTACTTTTTTTAAATAGAGCCAATCGCCTTGGAATGTGATTATTTTGTAATGGAGCAGAAAAATAGAAAGGTTCCCTCTGGCAGAAACTAAGCAGATTTCAGGAATAAATTGTTTATAAAAGATAACAATTATTCTGATAATTATTTAGAACATTTTTCTATATTCTTGAACATTTTTCTGCAATTAGAAAAACTGTATGGCTATCACACATTTATGCTCCCTTTTAGAAATATTGCCAATGTTTTTAGAATGCATTTAATTTCTAATCAATATTACCAATACTATTCATTGGTAGTATATATGCTCAATTTTTCTGAGCATACTTTTAAATACAGCATCAAAAGACAACCGTTGCTTGTTGCATAATCTAATCAGAGTTTTTATTTACAAAATGTTTATATACAGTTTTTTGTTGACGCTCCTCGATAACCTCCCACTTATGTCTACGTTTCTCCTCCTCCTTCGTGTCATGAATGCGACTTCTGCGTCTTGGCTTGTTTGCGCAGCTTGGAGACATTGTGCCGCAGCTTGCGCTTGAACATCAGCTCCCGATTGACCGCTTTTAGATCGTCCATGCTGCAGCTCTTGATGTTGCGCACCGTACGCGAGATGAGCTCGTCCGTGATCTCGATCTTGGTGCGGGACAGACGCAGCTGGCGTGCATTCCGTCTGGCCAGCTCCTCGCGGTACAGGAATAAATGATACGAGACGGTTGGCTTCAGCAGCTTGTCGTGCTCCATTTTTGTCTGAGTTGTTGCTGTTGCTTTGCTTGCCGTTGATCAAGTGTGAGACAATGTCGCATTGAACGTGGTTTATATGTGCCTCGCTTCTACCTGGGTGCTACCTGTACCTGTGCCTGGCCTCAGGTCGGGCAACTGTAAATATTTGTGCAAAAATATTTCGTGGCTTAATCCGGCCTAATCCACTTTGAACGCTAACCGTTTGGCTTACAAGCCATAACACACACACTTATATCCATATCCAAATGCAAATACAAATAAGCGCAAAAGCCAGCTGCTCGAATGCAGCGAGGCATGAAAGAACTTGTCGCGTTCTCAACGGGGCGTTGAGAAACAGGTCACTACCCCAGATGATATGGCATCTATATGAAGAGCTTGAAGGGGTAGGTAAAACGTATGAACCCAGTCTTTCAGTTCTAAGGCAATTTATACAAAAATTAGCATTGATCCACATTTCTGTCATTTGTATTATATGAATTGAAAAACTAGCTGCCACTGAAATTGTGGATCAACTATATATTTTTATCTAAAGAGGATATGTCTTCTTTATAGGGTAGAACTTGTAGTTGTATATATATATATATGAAAATTAATATTGATCCATATTTCATTTTCTGACATATTCTGTCATATTCATTATACGAAAACAACATTGGCTGCCTCTGGAAATGTGGGTCAACTATATATTGAATATCTAAAATTTATACCTTTTTCTATCTAGAACTGAAAAGAGTAAGCAACATATACGGAGCCAGTCTATCAGTTGTATATTTATTATTATTATTATTATTAGCCTACACAATATTAGAAAATAGCAGAGGAGCGACAATTTCATTTAATATGCATTTCAGCTTCCTCCTTTAATTCATTCACAAGAAAACACACACTTTCCGCCGCAACTGTGCTTCTTCTTTCCATAATCCCACTCTATGTATAAGAAATGCTTTTCTGATTTTAACTTCGGCACTTAGAGCCCGATCTTTATGCATACTATATGTACTACAAACGTGCCTACATACTTAAGCTTAGGGCTTTAATTTTTACAATGACACTTTCCGATTCGGGGAATATATCCGAAATGTTCTCATTATGGTATGCACCATTTGACGAGTTATTTGTAAAGGAATACACGCATCATCTTGAGTATTTACGCATCATAGTCTTTTGTTACGACTTATATTACATATAAAGTTGATTAATTCTTATCTCTCTTTAGCTGAATACGGGTTGGATATATATTTACTCTTAAAACGGAAGTCCCAATTTCTATTAACTGAATGGTTTAATTAACAAACGTTCACCATGCTGTCATAACGAATGTTGAAATTAACGAGTCTTCATTGTACTCTACCATTACTTATGCTTTTTGTCAGCTTGGTTTTTCGTGCGTTGTTTTCCTTTTTTGGTAACATTTCCAGTAAGTTCTTGAAATTTGTTTGTTTAGGTGCTTTTGCTGCTGTCATTGTCACGTGTGCTTCCATGTGTCGCATCTTGTGGCTCATTAGCATAGCCATTGTGAGAGTCAAAAAATGTTCTAGAACTTGCACAGAGCTCGCGTGAAATTCCCGATGCCTTTTGTGCACCTAACAACTTCCAGGTAATTCATTAAAGTGCGTCATAATGAAATATATATGGAAGTGCCTGACGGGCAGAGGCAGAGGACAGTCGGGTCACAAATGGCATAATCCTTTTATAATTGCCAGCCAGTAGCGGGAATGTAGAATAACAAAAGGATGTTCGCAGCCGGATTAAGAACTTGGGAAAGACCACGCGCCGGCTTAAGCAAATGCGACGCATCAGCGTTTTATGAGCGCTTGCCTCGCCCCGCACCCACGACATTGCCTGTGAACGCGGCCGGCGGGTCAGGTAACAAAAGGTCAAAGCCAAAAATGAAGTGCGGCCATCGATGCGGACAGCAATAGCTGCGTTTGACAGCTCGCAGACAGCTTCCAATTCAACGCGCTCAACGCTCGCAACTCGCCGCTCCAAGCTCCACCTGGCCAACTCAGCATGGAGAGGAGTGAGGAGAAGGTGCCCGGGGCAGCGAAGTTGTGCTCGTTCAGGCATCCAAATTTATCGGTCAGCTGCTGCTCAATCACAATTATAATCAAGACAACCGCAAACGATTTGAGTGTGCCCGACTAGGAGATCGCACCAGCTGAACTTGCTGAACAACCACACACACACACACTCATCGCCGCACATTACGCAGTAGATTCTTCTTCTGCATTTTCTTCTGCTGCTTCTTCTTCTGCTTCTGCGTCTTCTAACCACGGCAGACACATTGTTTATAGGAAATAAAGTCTCGATTAACTTCGGTATTTGTAGTCTGATCTTTATGAAATTTGCAAGGCTTAAATATGACTTGAAATAGAGTGTGTATATCAAAGCTCTGCCTACAGGAATGAACTTTTCTTCAAGAATTTTGGGAGAAATTGGGGGAGTTATCCAAAGTGGGACTTATTCCTAATAAATATATATAATTAATACTATACTATGATGGGGGACGTATGCAAAAGGCGACTTTGTCCATATATATATTTGTGTATACTATATATATTTTAAAATCATTGACTTATGCAAAGAATACAGACTTTGTGGCTCTGAAACTGGGAGAAAGGTAGATATCGACAGAGAATAATCCAATCGTTTCATGTATGTTGTAAGAGAATAGTTTTCGTAGTGTCCGATATTGATGCAGCTCCTCATCCCGCCCAAGAATGTATGTACTCTATGGTATAATGGTAATATATCCTCAATTTTCGTAGTTCTCCAAGCCAACTCATGCCCATATCACCTATAATATATGTACTCTTTGGTGCTGGCCATGCCTCCTTCCACCCTTTAACATATATTCAATACTCTTTTCATTCATTTTGAATGGGTTCGGGCGATGAGCCAAGGTCTCGATTGCTCTTTTCATATTTTCATTATGAGGGATTTTTCAGATTTTTGTGGGTCGTTTATCGTCTTCGTCTACGTTTTCGTCTTTGTGTGTGACTCGCGGGCCCTGCATTTAGCGCCACAAAACGAGCAGCGTCTTATAATGGATGTATTTATACATATATGAGCATTGCGAGGCATGCATAAGGCATAGCAAAGGCATTAGCATAATATGTAGGAAAGCATTTTTTAACTACGAAATGTCGCACTTCAAATACCCTGACGGATATGTAGCATATGCCATGAATCTAGCACGTATCTCTCTACATTTCGGATTGTATATGTAAATCATATTCGAATTCCTTGAACTTTTTATAGAGTATATTTTGCCTGCTTCCAAGCAACTCTTTAAACTGAAAGAGCCTACGCAAAGGACATTTTAAATAAAATATTTAAAGCTTAAGCGCCCTGTCGAACTTTCACTGGCAGAGCTCGATGTGGGCTTTACGTAGTTATAATTGTTTTTGTTGTTACGGTTGTTATCGTTGTTGTTGTTGTTGTTGTTGTTGTAGTCGTTGAATGCAGCCGAGCACATTTGGAAGAATTTTTGACAAGTCGCAGCGCTTAGCGCGTTGAGTGAAAGACAAACAATGGAGCGGGAATTTTCACTTTTCTTTGGCACACATTTTAACATAATTAAGCTAAAGTTTTAGTTAAAATTGCGCATTTAGAGCACTTCGCATCGGCAGCTCAATTAAATTAAGTGAAAATAATAATTATGCTCAAAGTAATTTTCAAATGTTAGCCCTAGCCGGCGAGGGGGGCAAAGAGTGAGAGAGGAGGAGATCAGACGGCTGGATGCGGGGATTCCTTCATAAATAAATATTTAATAAGCACTCCGTGGAAGAGGGTCGCGCACAGCCAGAATAAATTATATTTCTGCAAAAATTAAAGCACATTTATTAGGCCAAGGGCTACGGACATGGAAGTAGTTCAAGCGTATTAATTAGTTGAGCTAATGAAAAATTCAGCCGATTTAATAAGCGCCAAAGCCTGGTAATGGCGGGAAGGGTGCGCAAGTGTGACCTGTGCAAAGCCAGGGAGATTCTTCTAAAGCCTTGATTTTTGGTATATAGCTACATTAGATAGCCATATGTCAGCCTTGAAAATTCCATTCCATTCCAACGAAAACTCTAGTTATTAACGTATGAATATTTCATATTTGGGAATATATTTGAAGCTAGGGTATCTATGAGTGCCCCATGCAAACACTTTCGCTTTTACGACTACAATCTAGCCAAGCGTTTTCTAGAGAGCTTGGCATATTAATACAAAGGTCGAGTCATAAATTGTTGCTGCTGCCCAACGAAAATTCAGTCAAGACAAATAAATCAAAGGCAACCTTTGCAAGGGCCGTCAACCATTTAACAACATTTGCAACAGAAGCCAGAGAAAAAACCAGAGCAAACGTGGGTTTTACCTAGGCAACAACAATCTGGTGATTCGATAACACGGCATCGCACTTTGACACCAGGTAATTACGCGAGCCGCGCACAGGTCACAAGCACAGAGAAGCCATTGTCCAGTTGCCGCAACAGGTAGCTAGGCGCCTCCCTCTGTTGGCCCAGATATAAATAATCCTGGTAAAGTACAAGAGGACATCATTCACAGCTCGCACTGCCAAGCAGTCACAGCCACACATCCGCTCGAAGTAACTGAGTTCTCGAAGCCCAAACAATTGCCATGGAAAGCCAACGCAACAACAGTCAGAATCGTCGAGGTGCACGTCCCAGCGTGGGCTATTTGCTGTTTCAGTATCAAAGTGAGCTGACCCGGCGGCATGCGGAGCCGACACGTTTGTCGCGTACCAAAATCCACATCATCGACGGCCTGGTCTCGCGCACCATACGCCAGCTAAAGCACTGCAGCGTCGAGGAGCTGCAGGCCTGCAAACGGGAGCTCGTCTACAAGGAACAGCTGCGCGACGAGCTGCGAAGCATGCGCCGACGCAAGAGCTCTAGCTTCAGCTTCAGCTCCAGCTCAAGTTCCAGTTCTATTTCCAGCTTCGCATCCGGCTCAGCTGATCCGCCCGTGAGGAAGGCGCCCAGCACGCCGCCCAAGCCCCGTGCCGCATATCAAACAAAAGTAACCATCTTTGGCCCGGAAATATTTGTCTAGATTTACGCAATTTGTATTTTATTTTATTATTGTACATTGAGTTCCAGTTTCGTATTTTGACCTTAATTGTTGACGATTAAAAATCAAAGAATTTCAAGTTGAAAACAAGAGCAAAAAATCTTTGCAATTAGTGAAAAGGAAAGAGGAGTAGCTCTTCTTTCCGGTTGACGACGAATGAATACTCTATATGTGGGGCATTAAATACTCTAAATACTCTATATCATACGTGGCGTTTAGTTTATCCCATTCTTTGCTTTCAAAACCCAAAGCCTTGTGTGTTCCATGAGGAAAGGAAGCAATAGATTCTTTTCCGTTTGACGACGATTAGATACTCGTGCAGAGGTCATATGTGGGGTATAGTTAATCCCAATCTCTTTTATACCTTTGATCCAAGTATCCGCCTTTGAAGGGATAAGATCTTAGTGCCTTCATCTCTCATGTAACACACTTCGTGACAGTATTGATTTACTCTCAGCATAGGGTATTGCAAATGTCAATTACAGCGCTCTGTGTTGTTGTAGGAGTGGAAATTCCTGTTCTGAAAGCCAGTTTCGTCTAGGCTAACTAAAAATGTGTGCCGCACAGGCGAATGCCAGACGCGACTCGAAGAGTTCCCACGGATAGAAAAAAAATTGGCCAGTTTTAGCTGCGATTGCGGCTTGAATCGATGCGGCCCGCAGACAGCAAAGAATTCGGCTTAAAGTTCAATCGTGCTGCAAGTGTTATTTTCGGCTGCAGAGATCACATTTTATGGCCCAGTCAGTGGACGTGAAAATCTTTTCAAAGCTCAATCAAAAGACTTGAACTCCAACTGTGTCTTCTTTTCCAATTGAATGCGATATGCAAATCGTCTTCGAAGTGAAATGCATTAATGAATATATTAGCTGGAAAATCGGAGAAATGAAGATCTACTCGTTTTTGACCATTTGGCCGAGTTTGACATAGCCGGGCCTGAGCTACAGGTTCTTCCTGTAGCGCCGCTTGTCAATGAAATAATCAAACAGTTATGCAGTCCATATACAGTGAATACTCGCTAACTAGAACACGTTGCGGTTCTTTAAAATAAATTATTTTATATTAAAGTCCAGTCTATATCCCATTTCTGCAGATACTCAATTATTTTAATATACAGAAATTTGTATTAAGTAATTGCATGAGCTTAGCTTTAAGAATTTTCTGAAAATTTGTATGGGCTTTTCCGGGAAAGCACACTTTATAAGTATTCTTTCAGAGATAATTCCCTAAAGCAAATCAGAATTTTTAGTCTAACAGTTGGAAAACAATAAATGTTGCCTACATTTTAGAAATTCTCCAAATCTCCATGATACATAAAAAAAAATCTTAAGTTCAGAAAATATTCTTTTCTTTAATCACAAAAAAATAATAACAATCACATTCTAAAGAATTTAAGGGGCGAGTTAAGTTGTCTTGCGTTCATAGAATTATATTTTTTAACACATTCTTCTCATATAAAATAAAATAAAAATCCAAATTTTTGGGTGCTCTAATAACAATCCAATTCTTAGCAGCTCTCATTACTGAGTGTTCACTGTATTTCTGTTCTAGTTCCATCCGGCTTCAAGCATCGATATGCATTTAACATACCTCTTTTATTTAAGTTTTTCGAGCTATTCCGCTAGTTTGTGCTGAATGTTGTTGTTGTTGTACTTGTTGTTGTTGTTGTTGTTGTGTTTGCTGTAGAAATTTGTTGCTTTCTATTTGAGCTTGTATTTATTATATTTGTACATGCAGTGGAATTATGAACACAATGTTAATAACATGGCAAACAGAACTTGTGCCGTTTTTTTCTTCTTATTTTTTTTTTGAACACTTTTTCGAGCACTTTTCGAGTGAAATTTCGTGCAGCTGCACTTCTTTTTTTTTTTGTTAAACACGCGCTGCGATTAGAAGAAGAAGCGACTGAGTAATTAATTTAAAGGCTATTTTTAAAGCCAGGCTAAGTAATGAGCCGAAACGAAGTGAACCGAAATGAACTGAAATGAACCGAAATGAACTGAACTGAACGAGAAATGCAAAAGCGCAGCACACAGCGAAAATAAAAGGAAAACGAGATTCCAAAATAAAAGCCGAAAATGCAAATGGTAACACGCACACAAACACACACACAGCTAGAGCTGGAGATGGAGCTAGAGAAACACAAATAGACCGATAAACAGTGATACGAAAACAAAATGCAGAGAGCGACGCTTTTGTTTTTTTTTTCTCTTCTGATTTGTTGTTGCTTGTAAAACGTTCGTTCTTCGAAGAAGAAGAAGACGCTACGATAATTGTTAACGGGTTTGGTGACGATCGGCTCAGCTCCTAGGCGCCGCTTGCGAGCCACACGACGGTTCACTGACGAATGACCAAAGTTTTCGGCTGCAGCTGCTGGGCAACGAGCTGCAGCTTTCTTGTTCGAACTTCGAAAAGCCGTCGTTCGTCGAGTTCGAAAGAGAGCGCGCTCGAGAGAGCGCGCGCCGCAATGATCGCAAGTTTGCCGCTCAAGTCTTTCGTTTAGAATTTTTTTGTCAGCTATTGATTTATTGTTTAACAATAACTGTTTATTACATTGTGCGTTATTTTTTTTCTACTTTATTTATTTATTTTTTTTTTTTTTGGCAGCATCAGCAGCATTTAACAGTGGTTCATGGCAGAACCAGACAACAAAAATGAAAACCGGAATTGTGTGACACACATTTAAGCGCTTCTGTCTGGTTCTATGTGAGGCACTATAGTTGTTTTTTTTTTGTATATATGTGTGTGTATTTATTGACAACAGGTTCATCAATTTTAATACATACGCATATATTGACATTTACATATCCGACATATGCACACTTGTGCATACACATCTTATCTCTTTTTATTGATTTTCAACATTACTTTTTCCTCTTGATTTATTTAAATATTTTTAATTTTAAAAATAATTCGTATTTTAACTCTAAATTTAAGAGCAGACCACAATAATGCTCTTGTCGTAATTATCAAGCTCCAATTTTAATAATTTTTCTACAAAGTAGTTCTATTTGTGTGGCCCCCTCTGTATATATGTAGCTTTCGCTGCGCTCGCGCTGTCAACTTTTACTCTCAAGCTTGGCTCTGCTCTCACTGTTAGTTCATCTTCTTCTGCCAAAGGCTTACTCTCTCATAGTTTGCTCTGTTTACTTCAGAAATTGCGGCAGTTAAGTTTTTCATGCGCTGCGTCGTCGTTGATGCTGACGTTGACGCCGACGTCGCTTTATTGCTGTTTCAGGTTTTAGTCTACCCAATGACTTCTTAACGGTTCGCCACTTAATGCCTCGTTTTTTGTGTGTACTTTTGCAGTCGCTTTTTGTTGCTCGCTCGACGCTCACACGCTGCCACCCCCCTCCCTCCCCTCCTCTTCACACTCCTTCTTTGAATTGCAGCTGTTATTGTCATTTTGCTTTAAGCTACAGCCTCAGCTCAGCTCTGCGGTTTCCATGCACTGTGTCTGCCCGCTTTCCCAGCTCCCCTTTTTCCCTTATCAACAACATCGCGTTGTCAACATATTTATACCCTGAACTCATTGAAAATGTAGAAGAGAGGGTATATCGATTTTGTGGTAATTAATGTAACAGGGAGTAGTGAGTATCCCCGAGCATGAGCCAAGCTGATCTACCCATGTATGTATATGTGAATGCGTTGATCTCGGCAACTACAAAAGCTGTATATTTGAAATTTTTGTCCTTGACCTTGTCGTTTTACTTCGATATATTCTCCCATTTACATAATATCGATAAATATCGATGCTGGAAAGCTCAGATTTTTAGGCATAGCTCGAAGATTTCAAGAGTCAGATAAGGGTTCTTGTATTTTATTCCCATTTTAAAAATATTTCATTTTCTAACTACCTCTCTGCTCTCGCTTAATATGAAAAACAGTCACAATTTGAAACATACAGCCTTGCGCTTTGGTATGTACAAATGATAATATGTTGTAATAAAGCTGTGAAAATTGCATAGAGATCGGACTAAAAGCTCCAAAGTTAAAACGGAATGCATTGTCCATTTTAAAGGAGTTTCAAAGGAAATATAATTCCAAAGGAATTTCTTAGGGTATCTAGCAGTTGGTCACTTGGGGACTATACAGCTCAGTTACACGCTAGTTTTTGTTGCGCTTGTTTTCACGGCAAGTTTTCCATGCCACGCTTGTAGGGCTGCCCCGGGCGCGGTTAACTGGCGGACTCTGAACGCTGCAACCGCAACCAGCTGCCGATATCGGATCTGATTTATAGACGCGCGCTCCGTTTGCCGGCTTGTTGTCAATTTGTTGAAATATTTATTTACAATTTTCACAATTGCCAATTGGCATTTGTTGGCCCACTTTTACTCGACTTGGAGCTGCGAGCTCCGCAGCTGCCACAAATAAGCGTCTAATTTAAATAGTTGCCGCCCGAAAGTATGCTACGGCTTTTGGGGTTTACGTCTAGCTGAGACACAAGCCCGCGCCCACTAATTAGGCGACACTTTCGTCTGCTGCATGCGATATTTGTTTGAGCAACGCGAAAATCAACAACGTTGCAAGTTCTCGTTGTTGTTGCAAGTTCTTGTTGTTGTTGCGTGTTGGGTTGTTTTGTTTGCCCGCCGCCGCATGAGCTCTTAATTAGCCCGCAATGAGTTGCCGATATGCGATTTGTAAGTACATATTTTGTGTTCTTTTCGCTGACATAACAGTTTTTTTGGCCTGTCTAATTACAGCCCCATTGTGGCCCAGTTTTTGCGTAATGTGAAGCTTCTTCTAATTGCAATTCGAACAATTTTCTAATGATGACAGGTCCGGGCCACAAAACAGATAATGAGCCATTTGACTGGGCCCCGTTAATTTGTGGGTTCGGGTGGCAGGTAGGCGGCAGGTGGGCTGCAGGTGGCAAAGACAAAGTTCAACAATTATCTGACATGTGCGGAAAATTAGATGGGCGCGTTAACTGATCTGTTGGCGTTGCCCTGTTAACTGCCACAATTAAATTCAATGCTGCAGCGACCCACATCCCACAAGGCGATCCAATTGTGACCTCAAAGGTCCAAAGAGCCCGATAAATTTTGTCATCGATAACAATCTCGATAATCACGCCGTGAAAATAGAAATTTTGTCCGATACTTGCTGTAACCGATAACAATCTCGATAATCATGTCCAAACATTCTGTCATCGAAAACAATATCGATAACTATGCCAAGAAAACAGTTTTTTTGTCCGATACATTCTGTCATCGAAAACAATATCGATAACATTGCCAAGAAAACAGTCATTTAGTCCGATAAGTTCTGTCATCGATAACAATCTATATAACCGTGCCAAGCAGTAGGCCTCAGGAGAATGATCAAGAGACGTTTTATGGGGCAACGAATCCAAAAAATCGTACAACAATTTGGAACTACACTGTCGAGCGTACACAGCCTACAGTTTGGATAAATAAATATATACATTAGTATATATATATATATCAAGAATTTCGAAATTTTCAACCTTTTTGTAAAAGTTCGAATACTATGCGAAACATGGTGATCGCTTACGAGGTGGAAAACAAGACAATTCCAAATTACATGAAGTACGTGCTGGGCGGTACGGCAGGCATGTTGGGCTCCTGTATTGTACAGCCGCTCGATTTGGTAAAGACCCGAATGCAAATATCAGGGGCGAGTGGCCAAAAGGAGTTTAGCAGCTCGTTCGATTGCATCGCCAAGGTATTCAAGTCCGAGGGCCTTTTGGCCTTCTACAATGGCCTCAGCGCCGGCTTGCTGCGACAGGCCACGTACACAACGGCCCGCATGGGCGTCTATCAGATGGAGATCGAATCCTATCGGAAGCATTTCGACAAGGCGCCAACAGTGTTGGCCAGCATGGCCATGGGAATATTTGCGGGCGCCTGCGGCGCCATGGTTGGCAATCCGGCAGAGGTGTCCCTCATTCGAATGATGTCCGATAATCGATTGCCGCCGGATCAGCGCCGAAATTATAAGAATGTCGGCGATGCAGTCGTTCGGATAATACGCGAGGAGGGCGTTTTTACGCTGTGGCGCGGCTGCATGCCGACTGTAGCACGCGCCATGGTCGTCAATATGGTCCAACTGGCCTCCTATTCGCAGTTCAAAGCCGCATTCAAGAAGCACATGGACGAGGGTTTGCCGCTTCACATTGTGGCCAGCATGTTCTCCGGACTGCTGACAACGATTGCCTCCATGCCGCTGGACATGGCCAAGACGCGCATACAGAACATGAAGGTGGTCGATGGCAAGGCCGAGTATAAGGGTGCCATCGATGTCATCCTGAAGGTAGTCAAGAATGAGGGTTTCCTTGCCCTGTGGAAGGGCTTTACACCCTATCTGGCACGCATTGGGCCACACACGGTGTTCTCATTTGTCTTCCTCGAGCAGCTCAACAAGGCCTACTACAAATACGTGCTCGGCTCGGAGAGCTCTGGACCGGGTCTGTAGCCAGAATGCGTTGGTTAAATCAGGTTAAAGCCAGCATGTGCAGAAGATAAACGCGTAGGCAAAATGTGTCAAATCGAAGCACTCGCGTATATATATTTATAAGTGCATAATCAGATTTTGTTATAGAAGGGTTATTTCTAAATCGCTTGATTATCTGTGTACAGTTCAAAATTTACATTAAATGATCGGTTGTAATCGATTACATCATCGTTTCATGCATCTGCAGTACAATTCCGATAGATTTTGTATGCTTTTCAGGCCCCTGCTGTTTCCTACATTCCTGCATTAGCTGTATTTGATCGATATATTTCCTATTTATTATTGGTAATGAGTTGATCACAATTTTAAACTCATTTAGAGTAGCATTTTGTAATCGCACGCGCTAGGAGTGATCGATAGTTTCTAGCTGATCAGCCTCATCGCATGTTATAAGTTTTATCGACATTTTTCCAATTTATGCCTGATCGAAATTCTTCTTCTTGGTTTGATTATGATCTTATTTTCATGTCTTCATATCTGCGGCTTGTGAGAACTGGCTTTTTTTTTATGTTATCGCATGCGATAAAAATGTAAGCGATTAACTTATTTATTTATTTATCTTAAGCAACGTCATCGATCGATTTTAATGGCTTTTGGTCTGGGGTATTTGCTAGTCGAGTAATCTCGAATAGAATTTGTATTCCTCCCATTTGTCGCATTAGTTATATTTTATCGTTAGTTATGATATACCAATAGTCGAAAATCATATACAAATCTATTTGATTGTTTAAGATTTATAAGATATTTGAGATATTTCATAAGGATAACCTATAATCTGTATCTGGACTTGACTGTGGAAGCTCGGAGTTTTCTTTTGGTATTTCCTATTCTATAATTAAATTCAGCTAAAGAGATTTAACACAATAGTTCCCAGCTTAAATTTTCCATAAGCTGAGTTACCTGTGCTCTAGCGTATTTTCCATTTGCGATCAACTTGTGTCGCATGCGAGTTGTGTCAGTTATCGCATGCGATATAGCAACTTTTATCGGCACACAGACAGACGCATTTCTCTCTTGAAGCTCTCGCTCGGCTCGGAGCGAGTGTGGAACGAGTATGCGAGGTCTTATCAGTCGGGCAATTGGATTCCAGTCAGTTGGGCTTGTGCAGCTCGATCGTGCGGTTCGGTTTTGGGCACAGTTTGCCGTGTGGCGCCTCGCAAGGAGATTCCTGTGTATAGCTAAATTGATGCCACTTAAGTCGTGGGTCATCAGGTTTTTTGTGATCTTCAAGTGAGCTGCAGCTCAAGCGACGCGGAAGTGTTAATTTAAAGTCTAAATACGCGGCATAAATCAGTGTTTGGATTCGTGAAGCCCAACCAAGTGCCAGCTATACATACAAAAGATATACGTATATATGTATATATCTATATCTGGAGCTGAATCTCTGCCTACAAAAGTGTCTCTCTATCTATCTTTGCCCATCTGTGTGCCAGTGTGTCATAATTGTAATTCATAAATTAATAATTAAGTGCTTCTTAATTTATGGCCAGCAGCAGATAGCTTGTAAATTGTAAAAATTTCTGTAACGATCTTCAACGGATATCAGCAACAGCCGCGACGGGCCTCTGACCAAAGGTACGTTTCCCGCTCGCTTTCCACAATCTCAAGTTTGAATTATGGCAGCTACTTGACTAGATTAATTGATTAGCCCCGGCCAACGATTGCTCATGCCTGAGCACACAGATCAATTGATTGATTGGGTGGGTTTTTAGTGTTGCGCCCATAAAGTTGAATGACTCGGGCGGCTTTATAATATATATATTTAGTATGCTATACAATGTGAATTATTGCACTGTAAAATTCATATTTAAATATAAATGTATATTGATTATATAATTTAAATTTGCTTCGCTTCGTGTTTATCTAATTGTTATACCCTCAACCTGAGGGGTATATAAGTTGGTTGCAAATGTATGCAACGGGCTGTTGGAGACAGCTACGAGCTCATCAAGCTTGATGCACTTTTGCTGAAGGCCAAGTCGATCAGATCTCGTGCGTCTCTCTGTCGCGTTGATATTGGCAACTTTAAGAGCTGGCGACCTCCTCCATGTCAAATCCAACTTAAATTTAATTTTAAATGAACGGTCACAAGCCCCATTTCTATAAAATCGGTTTTTGTGATTTTTTTTGTAGATTTCGAAAACTACAAAAGTTCAGCTTTTGAGCTTCTGAACTGTCGAATGTAAATTCTCCTATACTAGACGCAGCAGAAGCTGGTCATCTTTACTTTAATATCTCCTTCCATTTTCATAATAACGATAAATATCGATTTTCACACTTGGTTTTTTAAGCCTAAGTCGAAGATCTTAAGAGCTAGAGACACCTAACTAGTCATGTAGACTCTTGTGTGTATACAGAGATCCAGAATAGTTTCCTGTATGCACACAAATGACTGTCATATTTAGGCTCTGAAAATTGTATAAAGATGGTTCAAGAAACATAATCCGGAACGTGCTTTTTATAGAGTAGGCGGAGGTTAAGAAGAAAAGAAGCACCGCTCCTATGTAGACTGCACAGCAAAATTTAAATATTTGTAACTGAGCAGCTCACTGCTGCCTGCAGAGTATCACCCAGTTGATCACTCCCGCATTATTATTTGCTTTTTAGCTGTGAGAACGCAACTGGCATCAGAAATAAACTCACAACAAACTGACAAATGCAGCTTCCTCGGTCAAAATCCCCCCTCAACGACACATGTCGAACGCCTGCTGGCCCGACACTTCGATTAACATTCAGCTTTGCTCTCCCCTACCTCCGTCCCGGCCTAATTGCTGGCTGTCAGGTGGAAAGAACAGCAACAAAAACACTGGGAAAACCGTTGGCTAGAGAGCTGCGAGGCGGACAACAATTAGATATTTACTTATACTATTTGCCAGCTGCTGATAATGAGAAAAGCTCTGTCAATGACGCCTAGAACACTGGGGACTATTTGTCCACAGATAATGCCTTAGATTAGAAGAAGAGCCGACAACGAAATGCACGCAAATTTACTTTGCCCCAGTTCTCTAATACCCCATTCGCTGCTTAGGTACACAGACAAAAAAAGTTCTGGCTTGCTTTTGAATTTGAGTAGATTTTTAATTATATCAAAAAGTCATTTAACATTTGTAAGCTTGTTTTTTGCCTGATTCACAATTGCGATGCTCTTCGTTTTAATTGTAATGGATCGTCCTCCTCCCTCGCTTTCTCACTCTCCTAATTTTAATGAATTCTCTCCCTCCCTTTACCTTAATTCACATAGAAAGTGAACTTTTATTGCACTTTACGTTAATTTTCGCTTAGAATTCTCGACTAGTTTAAGCTTCGACATGCAGAATTGCTAGTATTCAGATAAATTTTCTGCTCAATTTTTACCTCAACTTTTTTATTTTGTTGCTTATTGGTTATTATTTATAAGAAAATTAATTTAAATGTACTGACATTTATTGTTATTTGTACTTATCAGCTTTAATTGTAGTATTTGAGCACAGTTCATATTTATAAAAAGGCAGCCGCCTTAAAGCCACAAATCTATCCAATATTTACTCATTATATCAGAGAAAAGCTTTTCAGCAATAAAAAACACTCTTGCAGACATTTAATCTTCTTTATGATTCTGTGTTAAACAATATTTGATTTTAAGAGTAATCGAAAGCATAAATTTATTGAATTGTTTTTAATTGTTCCTTTAGACAAAAATATTCACTAAATTCAGAATGAATTTAATCTTTAGTTACGGCATTTGTCAGTCGTTCAGCTGTGCTTACCTTCTGCCGCTCACTTGTTTGTTATGGCAATTAAAAATTAGTTGTTTGCATATGACTTATAATGAGAATATACAGCTCTAGAGTTGGCAACCAAATTTGGCCACGATCTGTGCTAGGTTTCAGTATCAGAGTCTGTGCGTCTGTTGTTGCTATCAGCTGACTCGATTAAATGGTTCGGGGTAAACAAGAGAATTGCTACAACAATTGTCCACGTGTTGTGGGTGTGTGTGTACGTATTCGCCCAGCTGGTCAACTGGGCCTGAAAGAAATGCTGATGACCTCGCGGACAGTTACAAAAGCTCGCAGAGAAGAATCATCACAATATGTGTATGAAAATCTCATCAAAGGTAGTCATGCGGAAGCCATGAGTTTTCTGAGCGTAACCCAGGAATAGCTGAATTAGAAGACGGCATTGCTGACATGTCATACAGACTGTCTTGCAGGACACTTTGCATGACAAGTCTTCAAGCAAATTATGCATGATGCGTGCAATATGTAAATATCGAAAGCCATTATTAAATAAAATGTCACTTCTTCGACACATTTATATTGAATAATTAACCAAATTCCATTTTGAAATGCGGCAAAGCATTTAATTTGGCAATTGCCAAATGAAATTTTAATTAAATTGATATGCAGCTGTGCATCACTTACATTTGGTTATTGCCTTAGTCCCAATTGCCTGCAGTTATTTTATTAATTAAGTGAATTCATGAGTATTTACAGCATTTGACACACTTTCCACGTCGGGCTGATGTTTACACACTTTAAACAAACGATGAAGTCTTTTTGTTTTGATAATCGGCTATAGCTACTAATTAGCTGAGCTGTCTGTGCATTCGTTTGTCAACAAAATAATTGTTTAACAACAAATGCACCAATAATAATACTAATAATAACAATAATAATAACAACAATCAGCTGGCCGCGTGCTATTTACTGATTATTCAAATATAATGGCAAATCAAGATGGGCGCAGCAAAAAAAAAGTGGAATAAAAATCCAATTAAATTACAAACGCACGATATATTTTTGTGTGATGTGAACCCCCCCTAATTGAGTTAACGATGGGTTAGAGCATTTAACAAGCCGTCAATTGGCAGGGCAAACCGAAAAAATAAGTCAACAACCTGGCCAAAATAGCCATAAAATGTGTTCGATCAAAGCTTTGCTGATACGTAATTACTGCAATGCTCAACGTGCAGATACCCTCGTTGCAAAGATTACAGCAAAACTGAGAATTTGTTTTGAACCATGTCGGTTCAAACTCAAGAAAACTTCAAGAAAGAGAACATTTTTATCTTAACCAGGCCAAGAACTTAATTTATAGCAAGTTCTACAAACTAAGACTCGTAGCACGCGCATCTTTTTTTTGGGTACTAGGTATCTGCAAGTCGAGCAAGCTAATTGCCTTAGCAATGCGTTTTGTAAAATATATATTTTTTAAGACTGACAGAGAAAAATGAAACGTACGTGATCTCAGCTCAGATGCTGACAGTCTGTCTACTGTCTGTTGTTGTTTTTGCTTTTGTTGTTGTTCTGATTGTTGTTGCTGTACGCAAATGCAATTCACAACTGGTTTAATGGACGCCTATTTCGTAGTTGCCTTCGCCGACAGCGTCTGTTTCAGTCAGCGCTTTGCGGTTTGGTCACATGACAAAAGACAACGTAAAATCAAATTTATAAAGCTATGCAATAAAATATTTTAGTACAAAAAAAAAACTCGCATTAAATGCAATTAACTAATAACAATAAGAGAAAGTGCGCTCTAGTCGCAAGTGCTCGATTGGGAGATACCCTAAGCTGCCTTTATAATTATTCAAGCTTTCTTCTATAGATAGATACACTATGTGACATAAAGACATGCACGAACTTTTTGCAATGGCTGCTCTTCTTCTTTCTTTAGTCCCAACCCAACTTAGTGCAATGCACTCTTGATTAGCTCGCGTGTTTATGGTCCGAATTTGATTAAATTTTCAGGGAATGAATATGGCATACAAGACTTTATGCATCTCAAATCCCAAGGGTCTACCTTAAATCTTTATGGGAAATGGGGGAAGTTATACGTAAAATGAAATATTTTAAATTTGTATATACTCAGCTAAGTGCTAAACACAAAGTTTGATTTGTCTAGCTTTCATAATATTCAAGTTATACCTAAAAAACCATATCCAAAAATCGATATTTATTTATTATACCAAGAATAATCACGTTCTGCGTGAGTTACTCTCGATAGATGAAAATTCAGGTTTTATGATTTCCAAAATAGGCCCATTGCCAGAGGCAGTCAGAAAAACTTGACTATATTATCACTATATCATATATCACGTCATGCTGATCAAGAATATATATGACTCGAGTGGCGACTACTCGAAGCTTCCTTCTGTTTGCAAAAACATTAAACCCTTTTGCCCATTTTCAACGACTTCTGGGTATAAGAAAACATAAAATACAATCAACTAATCGCATTTATAATAATGAATAACATTAATAACAATAAAATCTTAAAGTCAATTAAACAGCAACAAAAAAAGATGCCAAACGGACGAGTCATAAATGAGCTTTAATGTCGCATGGCGATGCGTAGATGCAGCTTTGCTCTTATTGGGTTGGGGCACGCAAGCCGACCAGGGTCAAAGGTCAAGCGTCAAGCGTCAAGTTGGGGCTTAAGCGACGCGCCGCCATGTCACATGGTTTACAGTTACGCGCTAGAGCAACAAATTGACGAGCAATTTGTTTTGTTATTTTGCCCCGATTTGCACACAGATAAGCTAAACATCAGCATCATCGTCGATGTCGACGGCGACTGCGACGTCAACGTCGCATCTTTCAGATACAGATACACGATTATCATTGCCAGATGCGTGTGCTCGTGCATGGCCACAAATTGTCTACAGCTGCGAAGCTGCAATTTTCGAATTAAGACAATTGCGCCATGAATTACAAAAGTTCCGACTAAGAACCGCAGCTGACACCACGCCCAACCCATCCCGCACGCCCCCTCGCTCCACCTCAAACCGACCCCGTACTAGCCAAAAGAAATTCTCGTCTGGGTAGCGCAAATCAATGTAATGCAAATTCGCATCTTTTCTTTTGTTTTTTTGCTACGCTTTGCCCAAAAAATAAATTGAATTTTCAATGAGCTACACGGAGAGAAAAAATAGGATTACAACCAGCCCGAGCAAATGTCATCAAATATTTACATAAGACTCCGAAGCCAGTGGCAAATAAATCACAAGAGCGGGGCGTTGAGCGACGAGTAGTTACTCTTCCTTGTTAGAGCATCAGATTGAGTGCGTATCAACACGTTAACATTGTTAACGTTATGTTAACACTATCGATTGATTGATTGAAAGACTAATTGACTTCGACAGTAGAGAGTGATAGGTTGACTGATGCATTGACTGATCGAGCATTGATGCACAACTTAATCCATAAAGCAAGAAAAATTAAATTTATATTGTAAAGACTAAATATAGCATATTTGATTGACTGACTGTCAGATACGTGCAGTACATACCCAATCAGTCGATTGATTGATTGATGCACAGCCTAAGCCGTAAAAGCTATTAGGTTGAATTTTATGCAATACTCACTTGTGGTGATGTAAGATGAGGTTTCTGTGTGAAGTTCACCTGAAATTGAAAATTGATTGCATTAAATTATATTATTTATTCTTCGAATTTCGACAAAACAATGAGTACTTGTTTTATAGAGTTTCGAATAGACAAACAAATATAAAGTAATCTGGAGGGTTGACATATTTAGCACAAATTTCAGAATTTGAAGGAAAGTGAATCAATATTTTCTTTAGCAAATAATTAGAAAGTATGTATAATTTTGATAAATGTAAACATAGGTTTTTTCTTAGATGGAATTGGGACAAATTATTATTAGCGAATTCTGAGATGCTTACGCCAGGTAATTACCTGCAGTATCTATATTTAAATCAGTTTATTAAACATATGAAATAAGCTGTTTGCGTCGACGAAATCCTATTTGATGAATATACTTGCACTTGATTTAAATGCATTTTTATCTTAATACAACTCAAGCCAGAGTACTCTTTAAATGCATATATATGCACTTCTTTATGCATATAAATATCTCTTAGGAAGCGCTGGCTCGCTGTCTCAGGCTTTGGCTCAGCCGAGCGGCATATCGGTGGCAATTTTCCAATTGACGCCTATTACGGTTAATCGTAGCACTGACCCAAGTCCAGACGAACCTAAACTAATAATGTGCACAGTTTAATGGCTAAGCCGCAGCAAATCGCCAGCCCGACCAAGCCCCAGAACCAAGCCGGGCTACAATAACACCCCGAGTAGCTCGAGTGAGTCTCTATTTGTGTGCGTGTGTGTGTGTGTGTGTGTGTGTGTGTGTGTGTGTGTGTGTGTGTGTGTGTGTGTGTGTGTGTGTGTGTGTGTGTGTGTGTGCGTGTGTGTGTGTGTGTGTGGAGACCACTACAAGACCACAGAACAGCGTTGTCTCCATGCATGTAGATGGGCATGGGCATGGGCATTGTGGGCGTGGTTGTGAGGAGTGTGCGTGACGCCACAATGTTGTTGTTGTTATTGTTGCTGTTGTAGCTATTGTGACTGCTTAGCACGCTAACTAGCTGCGTCGCTGTCGCCGCTGGCGTCGCTGCCACCGCCGCTGCGTAGCTTTAAGCTAAACATTTGCTGGGGCCTTAGTCGCGCCGCGTAGTTCAAAGCAAGTGGATTAAATGCAGAAAACCTAAAAAAAACCGGGGAAAGTCTGTGTGAAAGTCTGCAGTGAAAGCGCCGGACTCGTTAAGCTCGGACAAGCAATTAGCACTAAAAGGTTCAATGCCGCCTCAAAGGATTCAATGAGGGGCAGCTTGAGCCGCTGCAGACATTGCGCATACGACACGTTGGCCAGCCGCCCGCCCACATTCCCCAAGCGGGTTGCTGCTCACTCGTTTAATTAAGCGACACTGCGGCTTTTATATGGGCAGCAGGACTCTGTGTCCTGTGCCGAAAAAAAAAAGAGCACCAGAGAAAAACAACATTGACTGCGCCTCAATTGTGTCTGATTTCCCAGGCAAATGTAAGCCTCGACTTTACTTTTGTTTGGGCTGTGCGTTTCGTTTGTGTTTCGTGACTTGAGTAAAGGCAAAAGTTGATTCATCAGCCGCAGGATACACACACACACACACATACTATCCGCACACACACACCCGCTGCGTCAGCAGAAAATAAAATAGTGAAAATATAAAACGCAATACTATTGCAACCGCATATCCTTGAAGCTCGCACAGGCACATGCCAGAGCGTGTGCACACTTTGACCTCATTTTGGGCAAACGTTTTGCCTGACCCCCCCTATACCTCACCCATCCCGCCAAGGACCGCCTCTTTATACACTGAACCCATTGAAAAAAATGGGCAAAAGAGGGTATAAAGGTTTTGCGCAAATGCACGTAACAGACGGAAGGAGATATCGCCGAAGTATATATATATATATATACATATTCCTGATCAGCATCAGCAGCCGTATCTGTCTGTTGAAAGCGCGTTAATCTCGGAAAAAATTGAAGAATCTAAAGTGCAAATGTGGACCTTGTTAGTGTACGAAACTAACAATTTAATTTCTAGTGAACGATAACTCGTAATCTTACAAAAACGTTTATAGGGCCTAAAGACTCCAAACTCGCCCTGTTTACTCTCGTTTGGGAAATGCAGATCCAGAATATTGCACTTCTCTGATAACTAAGTTTTATAAAAAACGAGCTTTGGTATAAATGCTGTGAAATCTTCATAAGAATCGTACAATGAGCAACAAAATTATTCAAGGCAGGATCTGTCTGGGGTTAGAAGATGCTCAGTTACGTTACTTGAAACGTCAGCCTGAAGCTGAACAAGTGTACTTCCTAGTCGGGCACTCCCCACTAGAGCACTCCAAATTGTTTTGAGTGTGTATCGTTCTGCGTGTTCGACAACTACGTGTGTGTTTGCACAAGTTTCCTTTTTTGTGTGGCGATATAATGATTTAAGAGTGTTAGTGTGTTAAGCACACACACGCACACACACACAGACTCGTATGTATTATCGCTGAAGCACAGGAAGTGACTTAAATCAATAAGCTGGCATATCATCAGTTAAACAGTTAAACAGGATAACGAACGCGGCGCGCAACCCAATTTGCAATCTATTGAAATTAAACTCGTTTGGGTTTTTTTTTTTTTTTTGTTTTTTTTGCGCCACTTTAATTTGTATAAATTGCAAGTAATTAAGCCATTTGCAGTCAGTTAATAAAAATAAATATAAATATATGCAAGAATTAACAACATTTGCAATTAAATTAACATATTTATTTGCAAAAGTGCGTGGCAGTTATTGAGAATTCTATTTAAAAAAGGGCTTAAAATTAACGAGCAAAAAATTAAGTGAAAACTGAAAATTAAAACGGAATTTCGTATTCGATGTGTTTTAAATAGAATTAGCTGCAAAATAATAATATATTATTCTAAATGTTAATTTCAGCTAATAAACATAATATATGTGTGTCTATTACTTAAACCCAAACTATTTTAATAGGATAAAAGCAAAACAAACGCCAAAAGTGAAACCGAATGCAAATGTTTTCAATAATAATAAAAAAAAATGTAAATATGCTCAATTAATACATATTTTGCCAGCCATGCTGAGTGCATAAATTAAATATATATGGCAGGAGTAAATGGATATTTGATGCATGCAGAAAAGTGAATGCCCTAAAGGAAATTTTTGTGGGGAAAATAAAGTGAATGAATAAAGTGTTTGTTGTGTTTTGTGAAGATATCTCGAAGAAAGCTAATTAAAAACTAATAAGAAATACAACTAATATAACAGCTAAAATCCCTTTGCATCGAAGTCTTCTATATGATATATAATTTCGATCTTCAACAAGTGAATAGCATGCTAGAGCTCGTAAGTGTTTACATTTGGCTTATATATATATTCTATAACACGAGAGTGTTTGTATGAGAAAGGTAATTCTTGACCAATCTTTTCTGATATAGTACTCCGATCTGGCAAGTTTCGATATATATGCACGTCTGTAACAGAAAGTCGAACGGAAGTTTCTGAAAGATTTCCAAGCTCAGATAGATTTTTAAAACTATATACAGATAATCGAACCAATACTTTATGCTCGTTTTAACTCATTAAAAGGGCATTAAAAAGCCACAATTATAAGAGCCTCTTAAAAAACGTTTATAAGGTACTTTAAGATAGTTTGCCAGCTTCAAATAAGCAACAAATTTAATTTCATAAAGTTAAAGCAAATAAAATTCAAATGAAATGAATATTTGTTATTGTACAATGCAGCTCAAATTTTACAGTGCATAAACAAATACCATAGTTATATTAAGAAGCAAAAACAAATATATAAAGATACAATTTAGGAAATAAGCAAGAGCGAGAGTGAGAGAGAGGAAGAGAGAGAGAGAGAAAAAGAGCGATAGAAAAGTGAAGTGCAATTACAAATTGCTTTTTAATTATTGTAAGACTCTATGTGTCCTGTGTGTGTGAGTGTGTGTAAACATGGTATGAGTGCCTAAACACACACTTGTGCATACAGAAGCACATACACACGCATACACATATACATATGTATGTGTTTATATATGCACACATACATAAATTGAAAGCGGCAAGCAACAGGGGCCCAGTCCAATGGCCAAGTTTGAAAGGCAACACGCTGCCGGCGAGGCGAAGGCAAATGTTCTGCAAGTTATTAATGCTAATAACTATATAAAATGAGAGAAGAAATTACCCAGCGTTTGCTCGGGTAACAAAATTGTGACTATGATGCGAGATAAACACACTTACTTTATATATAAAAAAATTATGTTGCCACCGCGGAAGCTTGATATTATTATTATCCAGCGACATTGAAGTCGAAGGGATAATGTAGTAAATGCCAGGGGTAAGAAAATTGTGTCTATATTGCGCGGGAGCCCGATCTCTAAACTTCCTGGTCGACACAGCTCAGTCAGCCAGTTAGGACAAACTCTCTAATATATCTATAGCTATATATAAAATGCAAGCCACATCAACCATACCCAGTCAATGGGCAATTTATGAGATGACGCGCACTGCCAGCCCGGCAAGGCAAATGTTCTGCAATTATTTATGCCTATATTATATATACACACATATATATTTATAATAGCCATAATAAAGTCAGTTAGCTGCATTTAAATGCCAGGCATGCCGGCCACATTAAAAAGTGCTCAGCTGAATTTGCATAAAACGTACCCGATGCCAAGGGCGGCGAGGAAGCGGGGGTAGCTGCCGTCTGGGCCGTTGCACTCGTCTGTCAGCCGGCAAAATGGGCAAACAAACAACTTCATTACAAAGTATGTAGTGCAAGTAAGCAAATTAAACAATAATTATTTATGCAATAACAAATGAATGCGCAAACATGTTCCATATGCGGAGCTGGGGCAAAACGACAGCCGCAGACAGAATGCACAAAGTCGAGCTCAGCGAGCCGTGTAAATAACGTTTAATATTCTAAGCGCCAAATGTTGGGCGTGTGTGTATGCCTGGTTGTGTGTGTGTGTGTGTGTGTGTGTGTGTTGTGTGTGTTGCTGTGACTGTAACTTGCATTAAACTTTTGGCAAAAGTCAAGCACTAATTGTTTAATTTAATGGAATAGTTTTTGACTTTGAGGGCGGCGGCAAACATTAATGCTATTAAATCATTTTTTAAGTGCTTGAAAATCATTTAATTTATTTATGCAAATTTTGCGCACAGTAAGGCTTGACTAAGCGGTATTAGTCATACTGAAAAATGTGCCCAATATACTTCTAACCTAAGACTTACAGCTCCAAGTTACCAATTTGTAGAGAGCACTAATAAATTTAATATGCGAACTACAGTAAATACTGTGTTCGGCGGACAGTGACTGTCGGGTAGTTTTTGTCCGCTCCAGACACATATTTGCCAAAAAGCGCTTGGAGAGATATTGGAGAGGTATGGCCTGTTACCTGTGAGCTGTGAGCTAGTCCCAATTGACAAGTACTCTGGCACTCATATGTTCCTTGCTAACAAAACCTTGGAACCAGATAAGTTCTCATACATAAGGTGACAAATAATATATGAGGTTTGCTAAAAATAGTTAGTTATTTTTTAGGGCCTATGAAGAATTATAGCTTTCAATTATACTTAGATAATCTGTGAACCAGTCTGAGCTAGTTTCATAATGATTATTAAGGTAAGCTCTAAGCTCTTATATATCTAGCTGAAAGTATGCTAAGTGAATGATTGTAAATTGAGTAACAAATTTATATGTGCAATAGAAACTCTTAAATTTAGGTTCCGAATTGCCAAACACACTTTGTCAAGTCTGTACACTAGTTCAGTGTAAGTTATTTGACAGCTATCGAAACTAAGAGTCTCTGAACTAGTTCCAAATGTGCTGTAAAAGTAGTTCATAATGTTTCAAAGTCAATGTCTTGACAGTTATCGAACTTGAGGGTCGGCAATAAAATATATTGGCCTTAAATAAATTACACACTGCTAAAAATCCACCTTAGGCAATACACACTGTTGCTCCATATTAATGCCTAACGTTGTATGTAAACGAAATGCCTGCAGCGATCAGCTCGTATGTCTTGCCGGCAAACCCCACTGCCCTCTTCAGACTCCCACACAGCTAGCCTCGCTTTTTATGCGTTCATTCATGCAGCGTGACTTCTATTATAGCGCGCACACACTCGCACATATGGGTTGTATGTGTGTGTGTGTGTGAGTGTGTTGCATGACTTCACGCTGCTGATGCCATTTGCTAACAACAACTGGCGCCGCTTTCAACGTCACTTAATATACAAATTTCAGTAAATATTTATGCACACACACAGACAGCAAAGCGTAGCTGCAATTTCCCTTAGAGATGTCAGAGCCAAGCGAGAGTCTTTGCTTCGTGCTGCTCCTCCACAACAATTCGTTCAATTTCAAGCAATCAAGTTATTTTAATTCATTACGCTTACGCGGGCAACACTTTGGAGACATGCACAACAGCAACAACAACAACGGCAGAAACATAATGCCAGGCCACGCTCCTTGCGCCCAGTTGGAGGGCAAGTGCATGTGCATTTTGCCCGACACCAAGGCGTTTGTTGTGTGTGTGTGTGCGTGTCTTATTTGCATGTGTTTATATTACATTCACACACAAATACACGCTCATACACACACATTCACTAGCAAAATGTCAGACATCTGTCATTTAATTTAATTTGACTTCACTTGCTTTCATTTGTTCGCCTTCGCCTTTGCGCTTCGTTTTCCTTTGCCTTTTCTCCTACAACACTTTGCAATACACCCCCCCCCTCCCCGCCGCTCCACTTTCTCGTACACCCTCCCAACATATTGCACGACTTTTCCGCGCGGTTTTTTTTCCCACGCAAAGGCGTCAGCGCCTGCCTTAAAACGTGCAATTTAGCGGTGGGCGGGGCCCGCGTGCTGTTTCTGTTGTTATAGCTGTTATTACAGTAGTTGTTGTTGTTGTGTGTGTGTGTGTGAGACACACACGCGCATAATTTAAAACGTTTTTCGTAGTCAGTGGAAATGGAAAAACGAAAGGGTAAAGTTTTGCGACCACAAACTTCGTTTAATATTAGAATATATATATCTCTATATACAAAACTGTTTGTCATGAGAGACTGACTGACTGAATGAATGACTGACTGTTTAGTGATCAACTTCCACTGTTGTCATATTAGTGCTACCTTGGTGGAAATGGCGGTCACAGATTTGACGGGAACACTCAATTAATTTCCAAGAATCTATAAAAAAAAAAAAACATTTGGGGCGTATTTCACATTTTTCACTAAATAATCTAAATTAATTTCCCATTCCCATAAATCGGTCAAATCTTATCCGATTTTTTAAAAGGTTTGGATTTTTGTTCATGGTTTTCTTTTAATCTTGCATTTAAATCTGACTACATATGTTTTGGTCCAAAATTTTGGTTTCAAACTCTTGTTTAAAGATCTTTAAGAAAATTCAGTGTATACATACTATGAGAAAAGCCGGGATATATACCCGCTAATATCCTATATAGTTATATGATATAGTGACCATATTTGGATCTATGGCAGAACTGTAAAAGTGGTAAAAAGTGGTGCTAGTTCGAATTCCAGGACTATGCTTGTTTTCTGCATTGCAATTTCAAGAATTGTTGCACGGCTTTTTAAACGGTCCGTAGCTATAACTACTTGTGAAATATAATAAAGGAAATGTAGCAAAACCAAAGCATAGTCTTACCTACCGGTGCAAGGGAACTCTTATGACCAGACGATAAGCCAACTGCAGCAGCAAGTGCAGCAGGTAAACGCACCCCAAAGAATTGACCACGAAGTATCACGGGCGCGCTTTAAGGCAGGTAAAGGGTTCGTCCCACAGGCACCTGAACCGGGCATAGCATTTGCATCAGGTCAAAACTGCAAGCATATAAAGGGGCACGTCGCGAGGGAATCTTCACACATTCACCACACGATCGTCATGGAAGCAACAACTGCAAAGACCGCCTACGCTCTGTTCCTGCACCGCGCCGAGCTGCATCGTCGCCGCACACACTTTGCCAAGGTGTCACAGACGAAGATACAACTTACTAATCAGCTGATTGCCAAGGTGAAGCAGCGCATGGACTCCTGCAGCTACGAGGATCTACAGACCTTGGTGCGAGAGCAGCAGTTCAAGCGTTTGCTCGAGAAGAAGCTCCAGCATCGGGCCAAGCAGCTCAAGGCCCTGGTCAAACAGAACCGCAAGCTGAAGAGACTCCAGTAGAGAATTTTGGACTTTGCACTAGATAGAGACTGGACAGCAATGAATCATAGA